>NC_092719.1:124934549-125165052 GCF_047496885.1 Scyliorhinus torazame | reverse complement strand
AATTCAACCTTGCACATGTAGGTCATTGTGAAGGCCAAAAACAACAAAATGCTTGTTTTACTCAGCATTGGATACTCCTCGGAGATGCTACTCCAGATTGCTGACAGCCGGTATGGTGTGTTGTTAATGTACTGTCACAGGAGAGGCGCAGAAGTTCAGTCTCTTCATTTGGAGTCAGCTGCAAGTTAATAATTGATTCTGGGGTCTCAAACACAAAGGGATTTTTCACTCACCTCTTCTCCTCTTCTCTCTTAAAATCTGAATCTTCTCCTCTGGAAAGTAGCGATAAAAACTGTTGATCAGCACACCCAGATGTGATTGCATAAGGTTTGCCAGTCTATAGACAGTTCCCTTACTAACACTGTTTTCTTTGATGTGTTGTAGCAGTGTCGGTGACATGTAGTAGTTTGGCTTTGCATTCGCACTTGCCAAACTTTCAATGACATTTGGAAAGCATTGATTTCTTCACAGTGTCAAATGCAATCATCATCCTTCACTTGCAATTTGAGGTTCAGTTCATTTAGAATTGAAAAGATGACTGCAAGGTAAGACATAGTTAGCCTTCAAGTTTTATCAGCAAACTAATCAGCCAGAGGAGATGGTTTCTCAAGGAGGAAAGTGTGGATTTGATAGCTCAGTTCGTAAACTCTGACTAGCACCCAAACTATTGACAGCCAATTTATTGTGGAACAATAAATGTGTGTGCTCAGCTCCCATTTCGGAGCACAATGCCTCAAAAAGCTTGGTATTGAATGCGCTGCATATTTTGGAATTCACAGCTTTCACAATTCCTTTCAACACCACTTCAAGATCGGATGGTATTCCTTTTGATGCCAATGCCTCATGGTGAATAAAACAATGATTCCAAACAATGTCCTGACCAGTTGCCTCCGTAATCCTTACTACAATTCTGTTGTTTTTCCCAGACATGCTGGCTGCTCCATCACTTGTGATTCCTCTGCAACGAACCCAGTCGAGCCTGCACTTTCCCACCATGAAACTATTCAATGCTTCATAAATCTCTGCGCCAGTCGTGTGGGTTGGTAATGTCAGGCAGCACAGCAAATCCTCAACAAATTCATTGTGCCAAACATATCTAACATAAACTAGCAAGGTTGCACAATCTGAAATGTCTGTACTTTCATCCAGTTGTATTGAGAACTCGTGCGCTGATTTTAAATGAGAAATAAGCTGAGCTTCTAAATTCTCAGCAATATCACAACTTCGGATCGCCACTGTGTTATCACTAAGTGGGATGTATTTCACTTTTTCAACGAACCTCTCATCTATGACCATACAAACTATATCAAATGCTGCATGAAGAATTAATCTCTGCTACACATCTTTAGCTACACAGTAAGCTACCATGTAAGAGGCTAATTGTACTTTGTCGTTCAATGTAAAACTTCTGCTGAGGACTTCAGCTGACAATTTAAGTTCTTGCTGCATCCTTTGAAAAAATCAAGAGGTTTGTCCTCGAACTCGCCATGCTTAGTCTTCAAATGTCTTTGAAGCTTTGAGAATTTTAAACATTCATTTGCCAGTACTTCCCTGCATATAACACACATGAGCTTTGCATCTTGATTTGCATTAGCACAATTAATAAAGATATACCTAAAAAAAAAAATTTGATTACTGTTTTGTTCCTGATTTCAGCTTCTTCTTAATGAACTGTTCACAAGAGGCCCTGGAGCTCACACCAGCACTGCCTTGTCCTGCTGTGGACTCTCCTGATCCACTCTCTCCAACAGATTTAGTTGTGAGATCCTGGCCTGTTTGTGTCTCTGATTCTCTCTTTCTTATTATGAAATTATCCATTTTAAATGATTCAATCCTGTTGCTTGCTATCTGTTAACAAAATGGAGGAGTCTCTCTTCAGCCCAGCGCACATGGGGCGAAATTCTCCGTTATCGGCGGAAAGTCCGCCGATCGGCGCAAAAAACGGCGCAAATCCCACTTGCGTCACGTCGGAAAAATGGGTCGAAGGTCTCCGGCCCGAAATGGGCTAGCAGCGACGTAACGGGATCTGCCCTTGCGCAGTGGTTCACGCCGTGCAGCGTCATACGCGCCGCACGGCGTGACGGCTCATAAGGCCATGCTGCTCCCCCCCACCCGACCGGAACACATGACCGTAACACCCGACTGGATGGCTGGCCGCCGCTCAGCCCCGAGGTTCGAGTCACGGGATGTGGAGGCGCTCCTGGACGCGGTGGAGCAGAGGAGGGACGCCCTGTATCCCGGGCACGGCCGCAGAGTTGCCCCACGCCACAGCCGGCGTCTGTGGAGGGAAGTGGCAGAGGCCGTCACCGCTGCGGCCCTGACACCACGGACAGGCACCCAGTGCCACAAGAAGGTGAACGACCTCGTCAGAGCAGGCAGGGTGAGCCTCCCCCATATCCCCACCTCCCCCATACCCCCCTCCCCATATCCCCCCTCCCCCATATCCCCCTCCCCCATATCCCCCCTCCCCCATATCCCCCCTCCCATATCCCCCCTCCCCCATATCCCCCATATCCCCCCTCCCCCATATCCCCCTCCCCCATATGCCCCCTTCCCCATACCCCCCTCCCCCATATCCCCCCTCCCCATATCCCCCCTCCCCCATATCCCCCTCCCCATATGCCCCATATCCCCCCTCCCCATATCCCCCATATCCCCCCTCCCCATATCCCCACCTCCCCATATCCCCCCTCCCCCATATCCCCACTCCCCCATATCCCCCCTCCCCCATATCCCCCCTCCCCCACATTCCCCCATATCCCCCTCCCCATATACCCCTCCGCCATATCCCCCCTCCCCCATATCCCCCCTCCCCCATATCCCCCCTCCCCATATCCCCCCTCCCCCATATCCCCCATATCCCCCTCCCCCATATCCCCCCTCCCCCATATGCCCCCTTCCCCCATATCCCCCCTCCCCCATATCCCCCTCCCCCATATCCCCCTCCCCCATATGCCCCATATCCCCCCTCCCCCATATCCCCCCTTCCCCCATATCCCCCTCCCCATATCCCCCCTCCCCATATACCCCTCCAACATTTCCCCCCTCCCCCATATCCCCCCTTCCTTCATATCCACCCTTCCCCCATATCCCACCTTCCCATATCCCCCATAACCCCCTCACCCATATCCCCCTCCCCCATATCCCCCCTCCCCCATATCCCCCCTCCCCCATATCCCCCCTCACCCATATCCCCCCTCCCCCATAACCCCCCTCCCCCATATCCCCCCTCCCCCATATCCCACCTCCCCATATCCCCCATAACCCCCCTCCCCCATATCCCCCTCCCCATATCCCCCCTCCCCATATCCCCCCTCCCCATATCCCCCCTCCCCATGTCCCCCCTCCCCCATATCCCCCCTCCCCCATATCCCCCATACCCCCCTCCTCCATATCCCCCCTCCCCCATATCCCCCTCCCCCATATCCCCCTCCCCCATATCCCCCCTCCCCATCTCCCCATATCCCCCCTCCCCCATATCCCCAAGTGAATCCAGCCCTAACCTTAACCTCTGCAATGCACGCGCAACCGATGGCGTGCATTCATATACCTGCCTAACACTGTTGCCTTTTACCCCTGCCACCCCCCGCCACCGGAGAAACGCGCACACAACACCGGGGGGCATGTTAGGACTGGAGGAGGCCCCGCTGATGAGAGGCCACTGACCGAACACGAGGAAAGGGCCCTGGAACTGGCTGGCGGACCTGACGACCGGGAGGTTGCTGATGCAGAGGTCGGGGCCCCACGAGCAAGTGAGCCACCAACAGCACGTCCCCATATCCCCCCTCCCCTATATCCCCCTCCCCCATATCACCTGATCACTGCCTGATGTCTAACCATGCATGCTTCATTGTGTATCGCAGGACCAAACGTCCAGGCACCCATCCCCGCAGATGCAGACCGCCCGCAGGATGCCCCTCGCACACCACGGGAGACGGAGAGACCCGGACCCTCCGGCATGCGACGCCCGCAGGATGCCCCACGCACACCTCGGGAGACGGAGAGACACCGACCCTCCAGCATGCGACGCCCGCAGGATGCCCCTCGGAGGCCACGGGAGAAGGAGAGACCCGGACCCTCCAGCATGCGACGCCCGCAGGATGCCCCTCGCACACCACGGGTCACGGAGAGACCTGGAGCAACAGGGAGACGACACCGCCGTCACGTGCGGGAGCGACCACCCAGCGACGAGGGGGGCAGCCACAGGCCCCCGTCACATCCGAGCCAGGACACCACTACCCAGGACACCACTACCCAAGACACCACTACCCGGGACACCACTACCCGGGACAGCACTGCCCAGGACACCCCTACCCGGGACAGCACTACCCTGGAAGACGAAATACCGGACAGTGACCCAGAGTGGATGGGTGGAGACGAATCCCCACCCCAAAGTGCCATGGACAGAGTGGGACGAAGAGCACGACACAACGCCACTGCTGTCACCAACACCCTCCACCATCGCAGAAACACTCACCTCGGTTGGGCACTTTAGTGATGAGGCGTCTGCTACACACACTGGTGCGCACAACACAGCCGTCCCGGTACAGCAGATGGAGGTAGGAGCAGCAGAGGGGCCGGGCGGTCGGAGGGCAGCCCAGCCCAAGCGAACATCTGCCGCCCAGATGGATCCCGGTTCCTGCAGTTACCACACCCACACATAGATCCGATGCAACCACCGACCCGGAGACGAGCGAAGAGGGTGACGGGCGGCTTGCGGCGGCTGCAGTCGCGGTGGAGGAGTCCACCCGCGTCCAGGAGCTGGGTGTGGTGCCGGTCATGCGTGCCACACAGGCTGACACCGCACGGGTGGCGTCCGCGGTGGAGGCAATGGGTGCGACGGTGTCAGACATGGGGAACGGTTTGCGAGGCCTGGGGCTTTCCGTGCAGGCGGCGTCTGTGGCCCAGGACATGGCTGCCCTCTCACAGGAGGCCATGAGCCAGTGCCAGCGCCAGATGGCAGAGGCGCTCAACGCCATAGCCCAGTCTCTGCAGGCCATGGCCCAGTCTCAGCAGGCCATGGCCCAGTCTCAGCAGGCCATCGCTGAGGGCATCGGCGCCAGTGGCCATGTGCGAGCCGGCGTCGCACTGTCACAGACAGGGTTTGCCAACCCCCTGGGCTCCATGGCTGCAAACCTGCAGACCCCTCTCGATACCAGCACGGGCCTCCAGGACTGGCAGCGCCAGATGTCAGGGGGGGCGTCGGATGGCCAGTCCGTTCACATCCTCCACCCATTTAGAGGCCTGGGGGCCATCGGGCCCCCTGTAGGGGAGGTCCCGTTACACCGCGACACCTCGGACTCCCCCCCTTCCGTCCCAGGTGCATCGGGTGGGCAACGGGCAGGACAGGCTGGCAGCTCGCCATCCCAGTCGCCCGGGCCGCAGCCTGGCCCATCTAGGCCAGGACGCCCCAGGAAACGGCCGCCAAAGGGATCCAGTGTCAGAGGGCAGGAATCACAGGAGTCCACCTCCAGTTCTGCTGTACCGTCTGGGGAACCACGTAGACGTAGTCAAAGGGCCCGTAAGGCCAAACAATTAGACACTGAGTAAGTTGGCACGGGTGCAGGGCACAGATGAGTTTTCGGGGCTAGGGCACGTGCATGAACCCCTTTGGTTATTAAAGTCAATGTTACACCTACAGAAGCTGCCTTTGTGCTCTGTCCAAAGCGTGCGGGGGTGTCATGTACGTTGAGCGCAAGTGTGTGTGTGAGGGGTGGTCTTACCTCAGCCCCAGGTGAGTCTGCCCCGATCCCCCTGGGCCGCCATCAACATCCCCCGGGCAGAGGACGGGACCGTGCGCTGCAGTGTCACAGCCGCATGCAGGGATGGTCCGGGTGGATGGTGGTACTGTGGCCATGGGTCAGACATAGTCCAACGATGTGGAGCCAGGAGATCACCGCAGGGCGGGTTGTCATCATCCTCCATGGCCTGCAATAGACACGCGTCCACCCGCAACTGTGTGAGCCCGGCCCGTTGTGCCGCAGGTGGATCGGCAATGGGGGGGGTTGTGTGCATGCGGGTGGGGTGGGTGGGGTTGGGGAGGGGGGTGAGGGTGCTGGGTGGGTGGATGGGTGGGGGGTGTGGGTGATCGGCTGTTGCCATGGTGTGCGGTCTGTGGCCATACTACCCGATTCCCACGCCCATCTAGTCAGTGAAGCGGGCGTCTATCAGTCTGTCCCGTGCCCGCTGGGCCAGCCGGTAACGGTGGACAGCCACCCGCCTGTGTCTACCCCGTCTGCCCTGACCATTACCCCCATCCCCATCATCTGGGGAGGACTGCGCCTCTTCCTGCTGCTCCTCCACTCCGCCCTCCTCTGCCTGCGGCACATCGCCCCTCTGCTGGGCTATGTTGTGCAGGACGCAGCACACCACAATGATGCGGCCGACCCTATCTGACCGATACTGGAGGGCGCCCCCAGAGAGGTCCAGGCACCTGAAACGCATCTTCAGCACGCCAAAGCACCTCTCTATCACTCCCCTTGTCGCTACATGGGCATCATTGTAGCGGTTCTCCGCCTCATTGCGTGGCCTCCGTATAGGCGTCATCAGCCACGATCGCAATGGGTAGCCCCTGTCGCCCAGCAACCAGCCCCTCAGCCGGGGATGGCGTCCCTCGTACATGCCGGGGATGGATGACCGTGACAACACGTATGAGTCGTGTACACTGCCTGGGTAATGGGCGCAGGCGTGCAGGATCATCATGCGGTGGTCGCAGACCACCTGTATGTTCATCGAATAGGTCCCCTTCCTATTGGTGAACACGGCCCTGTTATCTGCAGGTGGCCGCACGGCGACGTGCATCCCATCGATCGCACCCTGGACCATGGGGAACCCGGCCACGGCAGAGAAGCCCACGGCCCGGGCATCTTGACTGGCCCGGTCCACGGGGAGGCGGATGTAGCGGTGCGCCATGGCATATAGGGCATCTATCACTGCCCGGATGAACCGATGCACCGATGCCTGCGATATGCCGGACAGGTCCCCACTCATTGCATAAAAGTTCAGGGCCACCGTAACCTTGACGGACACGGGGAGAGGGTGTCACCCGCCAGTGCCACGCGGTGACAGGTGTGCCAGCAGGTGGCAGATGTGTGCCATGGTTTCCCGCCTCATCCGGTGTCTCCTCCTGCATTCCCGGTCCGTGAGGTCCTGGTATGACTGCCGGGGCCGTTACACACGGGACGCCCTCGGGTGCCTCCGTTGCCATGGGGCCGCGACGTCCTCCTCCCCCTCCTCGTCCTGTCGCTCAGGTGTCCCTCCAGCCTGGGCGGCTGCCGCCTGTCCCTCTGCGGCATCCTGCGCCGCCTCTCTGGCACGCTCCTCCTCCTCCTCCTCCTCATCCAGGGCAACATGGACATTAGCGGCTGCCGCCACGGCGGCCAACATCGCTGGATGATCGGAAAACATGACAGCCTGGTGGGAGGGAGGGGAACGACGACATGTCATCATTGCCCATATCCCCTCCTCCCCCCAGCCAGGTGGCATGGACCGCATGGGTCCAACTGTTGGAGGCTGGCACCTGGCCAGGTGGACCAACTCACTTGCCCTCGCATCCCCCTCCCCGGCACGGACCCCCCCCCCCAACCTCCACCCCGGCACGGACCCCAACCTCCACCCCGGCATGGACCCCCCATCCCCCTCCCCGGCACGGATCCCCCCATCCCCCTCCCCGGCACGGACCCCCCCCAACCTCCACCCCGGCACGGACCCCCCATCCCCCTCCCCGGCACGGACCCCCCCCATCCCCCTCCCCGGCACGGACCCCCCCCAACCTCCACCCCGGCACGGACCCCCCATCCCCCTCCCTGGCACAGACCCCCCCACCCCCCTCCCCGGCACAGACCCCCCCAACCTCCACCCCGGCACGGACCCCAACCTCCACCCCGGCACGGACCCCCCATCCCCCTCCCCGGCACGGACCCCCCCCAAACCTCCACCCCGGCACGGACCCCAACCTCCTCCCCGGAACGGACCCCCCATCCCCCTCCCCGGCACGGACCTCCCCCATCCCCCTCCCGGCACGGACCCCCCCAACCTCCACCCCGGCATGGACCCCCCATCCCCCTCCCTGGCACGGACCCCCCACCCCCCTCCCCGGCACAGACCCCCCCAAGCTCCACCCCGGCACGGACCCCCCATCCCCCTCCCCGGCACGGACCCCCCCGCAACCTCCATCCCGGCAGGGACCCCCCCCCCCAACCTCCACCCCGGCACTGACCCCCCCCAACCTCCACCCCGGCACGGACCCCCCATCCCCCTCCCCGGCATGGACCCCCCCAACCTCTACCCCGGCTGGACCCCCCCCATCCCCCTCCCCGGCACGGACCCCCTCCCGGCACTCCCCCCGAGCAGAGTTTGGTCTGGACACCCAGAGAAATGTACCTGCTCTCTTTCTCTCTCTTTCCAGAAAGGTTGTGAGTTGATGTATTTCTGAACCTACAAAGTCCTGAATGAACCTACAGTGAAAACTCAACTTGAATGCAAAGTTTGAAGAGGAGAACGGTGCTGAAGACAACCATCTGAAACAAAGATTCTTTTTCCTCTTCCTTCTGATTTTTAGCCCTCCACTCTGTGTTTGTTTTTTTGTGTGTGTGTCGAGGGTGGGAGGGGCAAGTTAAAGTCGGGGATCAGGAATTGGACAATAGTTAACCTGTAGTATTTGCTGAATATTTCATTGTAGAACCATAGAATCCCTTCAGTGCAGAAGGAGGCCATTCAGCCCTTTGGGTCTGCACCGACCTTCTCAGAGAGCACCCTACCTCGGCCCACTCTCCTGCCCTATCCCCGTAATCCCACCTAACCTACTCATCTTTGGACACTAAGTGGCAATTTAGCATGGCCTATTCATCTAACATGCTGCTTGTTATAAATAAAAAGTAATTGTGCTTAAATTTATAAATATGTGACTGTTATTATTGGGCAGCCAAGGGGAAAAGACTTTGGGGGCGAAATTCACCACGACTGGCGCCCAAAATGGCGCAAATCAGTCGGGCACCGCGCCGCCCCAAAGGTGCGGAATGCTCCGCATCTTGGGGGGCCGAGCCACAACCTTAAGGGGCTAGGCCCGCGCCGGACGAATTTCCGCCCCGCCAGCTGGCAGAAAAGGCCTTTGGTGCCCCGCCAGCTGGCGCGGAAATGACATCTCCAGGCGGCGCATGCGCGGGAGCGTTAGCGGCCGCTGACGGCATTCCCGCGCATGCGCAATGGAGGGAGTCTCTTCCGCTTCTGCCATGGTGGAGAACGTGGCGAAGGTGGAAGGGAAAGAGTGCCCCCATGGCACAGGCCCGCCCGTGGATCGGTGGGCCCCGATCGTGGGCCAGGCCACCGTGAGGGCACCCCCTGGAGCCAGATCGCCCCGCACCCCCACCAGGACCCCGGAGCCCACCCGCGCCGCCGGTAAGGTAGGTGGTTTAATCTACGCCGGCAGGACAGGCATTTTAGCGGCGGGACTTCGTCCCATCCGGGCCGGAGAATCGCGGGGGGGGGGGGGCCGCCAACTGGCGCAGTGCGATTCCCGCCCCCGCCAAATATCCGGTGCCGGAGAATTCGGCAACAGGCGGGGGCGGGATTCACGCCAGCCCACGGCAATTCTCCGACCCGGCGGGGGGTTGGAGAATCTCGCCCCGGGTCTTTTTCTAAGAATCATTGATATAGAAAATGGAACATACAGTGCAGAAGGAGGCCATTCGGCCCATCAAGTCTGCACCGACCTACTTAAGCCCCCACCTCCACCCAGCCCCCGTAACCCAACAACCCCCTCCCAACCTTTTTGGACACTAAGGGCAATTTAGCATGGCTAATCCACCTCACCTGCACGTCTTTGGACTATGGGAGGAAACCGGAGCACCCGGAGGAAACCCACGCAGACACAGGGGGCGCGATTCTCCGATCCCGCGCCGGTTGGGAGAATCGCCTGGGTCGCCAAATTTTCCCACGACACCGGTCCGACGCCCTCCCGCGATTCTCCCAAGCGGCGATAACAGCGCCGCCGGGTTCCGCGCTGCGCAGGCCGGAGAATCGCCCGAAACACCCAAAATGGCGATTCTCCGGCAACCCTGCTATTCTCAGGCCCGGATGGGCCGAGCAGCCAGCCCAAAACGGCGGGTTCCCCCCCGGCGCCGTCCACACAGGGGGCGAAATTCTCCCCGAACGGCGCGATGTCCGCTGACTGGCGCCCAATACGGCGCCAATCAGACGGGCATCGCGCCGCCCCAAAGGTGCGGAATGCTCCGCATCTTTGGGGGCCGAGCCCCAACATTGAGGGGCTAGGCCGACGCCGGAGGAATTTCCGCCCCGCCAGCTGGCGGAAACGGCGTTTGTTGCCCCACCAGCTGGCGCGGAAATGACATCTCCTGGGCGGCGCATTCGCGGGAGTGTCAGCGGCCGCTGACAGTTTCCCGCGCATGCGCAGTGGGGAGAGTCTCTTCCGCCTCCGCCATGGTGGAGGCCGTTGCGGAGGCGGAAGGGAAAGAGTGCCCCCACGACACAGGCCCGCCCGCGGATCGGTGAGCCCCGATCGCGGGCCAGGCCACCGTGGGGGCACCCCCCGGGGTCAGATCGCCCGCGCCCCCCCCCAGGACCCCGGAGCCCGCCCATGCCGCCTTGTCCCGCCGGTAAATAGGTACTCTAATTTACGCCGGCGGGACAGGCAATTTATTGGCGGGACTTCGGCCCATCTGGGCCGGAGAATCGAGCTGGGGGGCCCGCCAACCGGCGCGGCCCGATTCCCGCCCCCGCCCAATCTCCGGTACCGGAGACTTCGGCAACCGGCGGGGGCGGGATTCACGGCGGCCAACGGCCATTCTCCGACCCGCTGGGGGGTCGGAGAATGACGCCCCTGGTCGCTGCCGGCGGGAACAGCGTGGGAACACTGGGGGGGGGCGGCCTGCGGGGGGGGGGGGGGGCGGTGCGAGGGGTGATCCTGCACCGGGAGGGCCTCAAATGGGATGTGGCCCGCGATTGGTGCCCACCGATCGTCGGGCCGTCCTCTCTAGAGGAGGACCTCCTTTCTTCCGCAGCCCCGCAAGAAACTGGGGTTTCCTCCCACAGTCCAAAGACGTGCAGGTGAGGTGGATTGGCCATGGTTGGCGCTGTCCAACCCCTGCATGCGCAGGTGACGCCAGTTATGCGGCGCCAGCCGCGTCATGTATACGGCGCTACCTTGACGCGGCGCCAAGGCCTGGCGCGCGTAAATGACGCGGCGTCGCTCCTAGCCCATTATCGGGCCCTGAATCGGTCGGGATAGGGGCCGTTTCGTGCCGTCATGAACCTCGACGGCGTTCACGACGGCGCGAACACTCTGCCTCCATTTTGGAGATTCCCGCCCAGGGAGAACGTGCAGACACCGCAAAGACAGTGACCCAGCGGCGAATTGAACCTGGGACCCTGGCGCTGTGAAGCCACAGTGCTATCCACTTGTGCTACCGTGCTGCCCAATTAATTCAATTATGTTGCGACTCTGGGTCAAGTTGGGCTGGAATTGACCTTGCACTAGCCCAGGGGGTCGTAACAGCGTAAAAAGGCAATATTTCAAATGTGAGCTTTTTAAGTCTTTCTTCATTGGGCTGTTTAGCACAGGGCTAAATCGCTGGCATTGAAAGCAGACCAAGGCAGGCCAGCACCACGGTTCAATTCCCGTACCAGCCTTCCCGAACAGGTGCCGGAATGTGGCGACTAGGGGCTTTTCACAGTAACTTCATTGAAGCCTACTTGTGACAATAAGCGATTTTCATTTCATTTCATTGCTCTTTTACATTTAAGTGCTTCCCGGCATCTTGTTTTATGAGTAGCTGGTCACATTATGAGGGATTTTGATAGAACAGGTGGAGAGAAACTGTTTACCCTGGCACATGTCTTAGTGACCTGGGGCGAAATTCTCCCCCAACGGCGCGATGTCCGCCGACTGGCGCCAAAAACGGCGCCAATCAGACGGGCATCGCGCCGGCCCAAAGGTGCGGAATGCTCCGCATATTTGGGGGCTGAGCCCCAACATTGAGGGGCTAGGCCGGCGCCGGAGGGATTTCTGCCCCGCCAGCTGGCGGAAATGGCGTTTGTTGCCCCGCCAGCTGGCGGAAATGGCGTTTGTTGCCCCGCCAGCTGGCGCGGAAATGCGGCGCATGCGCGGGAGCGTCAGCGGCCGCCGACAGTTTCCAGGGCATGCGCAGTGGGGAGAGTCTCTTCCGCCTCCGCCATGGTGGAGGCCGTGGCGGAGGCGGAAGGGAAAGAGTGCCCCCACAGCACAGGCCCGCCCGCGTATCGGTGGGCCCCGATAGTGGGCCAGGCCACCGTGGGGGCACCCCTCGGGGTCAGATCGTCCCGTGCCCCCCCCAGGACCCCGGAGTCCGCCCACGCCGCCTGGTCCCACCGGTAAATACCAGCTTTGATTTACGCCGGTGGGACAGGCAATTTCTGGGCGGGACTTCGGCCCATCCGGGCCGGAGAATTGACCGGGGGATCCCGCCAACCGGCGCGGCCCGATTCCCTCCCCCGCCCAATCTCCGGTACCGGAGACTTCGGCGGGGGCGGGGACAGGATTCACGGCGGCCAACGGCCATTCTCCGACCCGGCGGGGTGTCGGAGAATGACGCCCCTGATGTCACAGATTTTAAATTTTTGATAAATGAATCAGACGGGAAATGAAGAGGAACTTTTCACTGATGGTTAAGTTTGGGAACACACTTATCTGAAAGGGTGGTGGGAAATTGCAAAAAGCAATTGGACATGTCCTTGAAGCAGATGCATTTGCAAAATAATGGAGCAAAAGCTGAGCGTTGAACTAAATAAGACAGCTCTTTCAAAGAGCTAGAGCGGGCACAATGGGGCGAATAGCCTCTCTGCACTGACTCAGTCTACCCCAAGGAGCTATGCTAATCCTCCTCAGCTAGAGGAGCATTGAATCCAATCTCTATTGAAACATGGCTCTGCCAAACTTAGCTGCTCGCTGGAGAATCTCATCTGCAAGAGAAGACTAATTAGCTCAGACGTGGGCTGAACAAATTCCTTTTGCTCGTGAGATGTGGGAGCTCAGCAGAATGTATTTTATATCTCGCTATCCAAGACCAGCAGTTATGCAAATATTAGTAGACTTGACAATATTTTGACTATATTATCTGCTGTTGCCCACTCCTTGTGCTGCAAGAAATATGGGCCGGAGCAGAAATATATGCTCACTAATTATCTGTCATTCTAAGTCTGGATGTCAACAGCATTTATGTGTTCCCATCTTTCAAAACTGTTAAAAGATGTTCCAATAATTTATTTCCATTAGTGCTAATGGCTGATCTATATTGACTGACACTTTTCCCAAATGTTGTGACAGCCGCTACGTTGAAGCATTGACGGTTGCTATTGTTATTTTTTCCTGTTACTCTCAAGCTGCGTCTTCAACTTTTTAATTCCCATCAGAAAAGAGAATTGTACTTCCAATGGCTTGAGTTAAAGTTCTATGTTGAGTACAGATTTCCCGACTTTGTTTAACCATGAATAATTGATTGTCCTGGAGTCTGTGCAGTTGAGCGAGACACACTGACATCGCACCTCAAAATAACCCTTGCAGATAATCACTCTGTCTATCAGTTTAAAAAGCAGCACATTGTCAGCAGGCTTAGGGTGAACTTATAATTTACACTTTGAATAAATTCCAGGGCAGAATCTTACGTTCCCCTCAAGGTGGGTTCTGAAGCAGGGATGCGGAGTGGCGGAAGGGAGCATAAAATTGAAAGGATAGGATTTCACCCACCCAAACTCAGATGTGTTCCAATCTCAATTCAAGTTATAACTGAGCGGGAAGATCCTAAAATGGAACCCTGGCCCCAAATACCACGGGCGTGAATTTTCATTTCCGCGACTAAGTGTTGACACCGGGGCAGGATCTGTGGAGTTCCACGACAGCAAAACTGGTGCCACACCTGGACCGGTTCAGTGACTGTTGAGGGGCTAGCATCTGCGCCACATGGGATACAATCGATTTCAATGAGAAAAGGTGCCGGATTCACCATATTCGCGATTGACACTCAGGAGGCTGACAAGCTGCAGCCGTATACACACTTCTCTCCCCACACACACCATTCCAGCCAACAAGATGGCAGTGAGGAAAGCAGCACCAAGATTCATTGACGCTGAGCTGGAAACCCTCCTGGACGCGGTGGAGGAGAGATGGACCACCCTGTACCACGGCCCAGAAAGAAGGCTGTCAGCCACCACTGTTCGTCGTGCCTGGGCGCAGGGTGTGGGAGTGGGATGCGGTGTCCATGCCCTTGGCCAGTTTCCCCCCTAGGCGGTAAACCTGGAGGCGATCAAAGTGTCCATCGCATTGGCCCTGGCGCACACCTTGTGCGGCTTCCCGTGCCTGCCTGGACCCCATGTAGCTGCACATTCATTGAATGGAACCCCTTTCGGTATGTGTAGAGCAACCTGTCATCTGCAGGTGCTCATAGGGAGATATTAATCCCGTCCATCACTCCCCTGGACCCGGAGTATGTCGGAGATGGCGGCGAATCCTGCTACCACAGGTAGCCTGGTGGGCTCGGTCCACACTGAAATGGATGTATTAATCCGCCTGGGCATATAGGGCCTCTATGATGGCACGGATGCACCTATGCACCGAGCCCTGTGAGATCTCGGACAGGTCCCCACTTGGCGCCAAGAAGGACCATGAAGTAGCACAGTGGGTAGCACTGTTGCTTCACATCTCTAGGGTCCCAGGTTCGATTCCCGGCTTGGATCACTGTCTGCGCCGAGTCTGCACGTTCTCCCCGTGTCTGTGTGGAGTTTCCCCCAGGTGCTCCGGTTTCCTGCCACAAGTCCCAAAAGGCTGTTTGATGAATTGGATATTCTGAATTTACCCTCTGTGGACCCGAATAGGTGCCGGAATGTGGTGACTAGGGGATTTTCACAGTAACTTCATTGCGGTGTTAATGTAAGCCTACTTGTGACAGTATACATTATTATGTTATTATTATAAAGGTTCAGGGTGGCTGTCATCTTGACGGCCACTGGAAGCGGGTGTCCTCCCCCATTCCACTGCAGTGCCAGGTGCGCCACCTGATGAGACCATCAATTCACTGAGAGACACAATGAGAAGTAAACCGTGGTTTTAATCAGCTTACAACTGAGCCTCCCTGTGACCGGTACAACAATGAATGCGGCCCCGCAGGTCAGCTGCCTTTATACTTCCTGTAAGGGGTGGAGCCATGGGCGAGCCTGTACATGCCCCGACATATCCCCCTGTGGTGAAGCAGTACAATGGCCCAGAGGTGGAGCCCACAGGGTTAAACACATAACGTAACACGATACAGCAGTAACATGATATCACAGTGCACTTGTGAATTAACAGTAGTTCCATTCACCACATTCACCCCCTGTTTAAAAAATGAAGCCCGGCGGGGGTGACGGGTTTGCAGATTAAGTCGGTCTGGTGCCCAGATCGTTGCGACCGCCGAAGCACTGGTGTTGCAGCCTTTTCAGGTGGCTGTGGAGCTGGGCCCGGAGCAGGCATGGGCGTGGACTCCTGGAGCAGCTCTTCCGGAGCTTTATTCCTGTGGACCGGTGCGGCGGGTGGGAGGGAGCGCGAGAACCATATTGGGGTAGGGGCGCTGAACATGGGAGGTTGGATAGGGGGAGGGGTGCTGAACATGGGAGGTTGGACGGGACCTACTGTGGGGGATGCAGTAGTGGTCGTGGTGTCGGAGCCTGCGGGCGCCAGGTCCCGGAGGGAGACGGTATCCTGCCGGCCATCGGGGTGTCTGATATACGCATAGTGTGGGTTGGAGTGCAGGAGCTGGACCCTCTCTACCAGGGGGTCGGTCTCATGGCTCCGTACATGTTTTCGGAGAAGGACTGGACCCGGTGTCATCAGCCAAGGCGGAAGAGAGGCCCCTGAGGTAGCTCCCCTAGGGAAAACAAACAAGCGGTCATGAGGGGTCTGGTTTGTGGCCGTGCAAAGGAGGGACCTAATAGAGTGGAGCGCATCGGGGAGGACCTCCTACCAGTGAGAAACTGGGAGATTCCTGGACCGTAGGGTCAGTAGGACGGTCTTCCAGACCGTCGCGTTCTCCCTCTCCACCTGCCCGTTTCCCCTGGGGTTATAGCTGGTAGTCCTGCTCGAGGCGATGCCCTTACTGAGCAGGTACTGACGCAGTTCGTTGCTCATGAACGATGAGCCCCTGTCGCTGTGGACATAGCTGGGGAAACCGAACAGGGTGAAGACACTATGCAGGGATTTGATGACTGTGGGAGTGGTCATATCGGGGCAGGGAATGGCGAATGGAAAACGGGAGAACTCGTCTATGATGTTCAGGAAGTACGTGTTGCGATTATTGGAGGGGAGGGGCCCTTTGAAATCGATACCAATGCGTTCAAAGGGCCGGGACGCCGTTACCAAGTGGGCCTTATCTGGTCGATAGAAGTGCGGTTTACACTCCGCACAGATTTGGCAGTCCCTGGTTACAGCTTTGACCTCCTCGATGGAGTAGGGCAGGTTGCGGGCCTTAATGTAGTGGGCGAGCCGGGTGACCCCCGGGTGGCAGAGGTCTTCGTGGATAGCACGTAATCGGTCATCTTGCGTGCTGGCGCACGTGCCACGGGACAGGGCATCTTAGGGCTTGTTGAGCTTCCCAGGACGATATACTATATCGTAGTTATAGGTGGAGAGTTCGATCCTCCACCTCAAGATCTTATCATTCTTGATCTTGCCCCGCTGCGTATTGTCAAACATAAAGGCAACCGATCGTTGGTCGGTGATGAGGGTAAACCTCCTACCAGCGAGGTAGTGCCTCCAGTGCCGTACGGCTTCCACAATGGCTTGGGCTTCTTTTTCGACCAAGGAGTGTCGAATTTCAGAGGTGGTGAGAGTGCGGGAAAAGAACGCTACCGGTCTGCCTGCTTGGTTGAGAGTGGCGGCGAGAGCGACCTCTGAGGCATCGCTCTCCACCTGGAAGGGGGCGGACTCATCCACCGCGCGCATTGCAGCTTTGGCGATGTCCGCCTTGATGCATTTGAAGGCCTGGCGAGCCTTTGTCCGCATACTGGGGGACCGACTGGGCGTATTAGGAGAAAAGTCCAAGGCACCTCTTCAGGGCCTTGGGACAGTGAGGGAGAGGGAATTAGAGGAGGGAGCGCATACGGTCAGGGTCGGGCCCTAGGACCCAGTTTTCCACGACGTAGCCGAGGTTGGCTCGCCTGGTTGTGCGGAAAACGCATTTCTCCTTGTTGTAGGTGAGGTTGAGTTTTTGGGCGGTTTGGAGAAATCGGTGGAGGTTGGCGTCGTGGTCCTGCTGATCATGGCCGCAGATGGTTACATTGTCCAAGTACGGAAACGTGGCCCGCAGCCCGTACTGGTCCACTATTCGGTCCATTGCTCGTTGGAACACCGAAACCCCGTTTGTGAGGCCAAAGGGGACCCGGAGGAAATGGAAAAGGCGGCCATCTGCCTCAAACACCGTGTAGTGGCGGTCCTCCGGGCGGATTGGGAGCTGGTGATATGCAGACTTCAGATCTACCATAGAGAACACGCGGTAGTGCGCGATCTGATTCACCATTTTCTGCAATCCGGGGAAGGGAGTACGCATCGAGTTGCGTAAACCGGTTAATGGTCTGGCTGTAATCAACCACCATCCGGAACTTTTCCCCGGTCTTGACGACCACCACCTGAGCTCTACAGGGGCTATTGCTGGCTTCTATGACCCCTTCCCGCAAGAGACGCTGGACCTCGGACCTAATGAACATCCTGTAGGGGGGAGGGTCGATTTTTAGGGTCGCGAGGCTGCATATGGTTAGCGGGGGCAGGGGCCCCCCGAATTTAAGAGTGCAGAGGTCTGGGAGCACATATAGTCTAAAATTAGCGTACTCAGCACCCTGGATCGCTAGGGTTGCAGTAGTGCACCCTTGGATTTGCACCGAGTGCGACCCAGAGGCGAGGGAGATAGTTTGTCGCGTCGGGAATATTGGGAGCGAACAACATCTTACCATGTCCGGGTGAATGAAGCTCTCTGTGCTCCCGGAGTCGAAAAGGCAAGGTGTCTCGTACCCGTTAACCCGGACGGCCATCATGGAGCTCCGGAGGTGCTTCGTTGGCGACTGGTCCAGGGTGACTGCGCTGAGCTGGGGGTAGCCAGCGGCGTGATCGGAGGTGCTGGGGTGGCCCCGCGATGGCTGCTGTCCATGTCGTTCGTACATCTCGGGCGGTGTAGCAGATGGCGGCCAAGATGGCGGCCCCCATGGCTCGCACGAGGCCAGCCGCATGGGGGAGGACGGCTAAGATGGCGGCCCCCATGAGTCGCACGTGTTGTGCGGAGGCGGAGTCGTCAGACACGCTGCCACTTTGCGGGGTCTGTGGATCGGGTCTGTGAGTTCGAGTTTTTAGACCTGGCCAGGCAGACCTTGGCGAAGTGTCCTTTTCGCCCACAGTTACTACATTTCACGTTGCGGGCCGGGCAGTGCTGTCGGGGGTGTTGGGACGTGTCGCAAAAATAGCAGGGCAGCCGCCCATGATGGGCGGGCGGCCGCGGGGCACAAGCCTGGGGCAGTCTCTGGTCGGGGGCCCACGAGGGGGTCGCGTGGTCGGCGGGGAAGGCAGTAAGGCTCTGAAACGCAACCTCCAGAGAGGTAGCTAGTGTTACCGTGTCCTCCAGGTCCTGGGCCCCTTCTTCGAGCAGGGGCTGTCTTACATAGTTCGATCGGACCCCCGCCATGTAAACGTCTCGGATAGTGAGCTCCATATGCTGAGGGGCCGTAACGGCCTGGTAGTTACAGTTGCGCGTGAGGGCTTTGAGTCACGTAGACAGTCATCTAGTGACTCCCCGGGGCGCTGGCGGCGAGTGGTGAAGATGTGTCGCGCGTAGACATCATTCACGGGCCGTACATATATGCGTTCGAGTAGTGCGAGGGCCTCTGTATAGGACGCGGCGCCGTCGAGCTGGACAGAAATATGATGGCTCACCCGTGCGTGGAGAAGACTCAGTTTCTGTTCGTCCGTGATGGATGGCGTAGACGATGCGGCGAGATAGGCCTTGAAGCATCGAAGCCAGTACGAAAAAAATTTCTCTCGCCTCCGCGGCCTGTGGATTGAGTTCCAGTCTATCAGGTTTGAGGTCTGATTCCATAGTAGTATTTTAAGCTGATTAAATTGATGCGACCATGAATTCACTGAGAGACACGTTGGGAAGTAAACCGTGGTTTTAATCAGCTTACAACTGAGCCTGCCTGTGGCCGGTACAACAATGAATGCGGCCCCGCAGGTCAGCTGCCTTTATACTTCCTGTCAGGGGTGGAGCCATAGGCGAGCCCGTACATGCCCCGACATATCCTCCTTTGGGTGAAGCCGTATAATGGCCCATAGGTGGAGCCCACAGGGTTAAACACATAACGTAACACGATACAGCAGTAACATGATATCACAGTGCACTGGTGAATTAACAGTAGTTAATTCACCACACCACCATCTGGCAGATATGTTGCACTGTCTCCCTGCTCAGCCGGACTCTTCGACGGTATGCCCGTTCCGGCAGGTCCACGAAGGACAGGCAGTGCTGGTACACACGAGGCCTCATGCAGTGCCTCCCTTGCACCTCCTTCTCAGCCGTCTCTTCATCCTGAGTGACTGCCTCATGTTCAGCTGCTGCAACTTCCTCCTCCTCGAGCAACTCCAGCTTGTACAGCCGCAGGGCATCCACCAGAGCTGCGGCGACTTGGAGGAAGGCCACCATTGCTGTTTGTATTCCAATATCCATTGTCTGCAGGGGGTGAAAGGCTGACATGTTAGCATGGTGTGTACCCCGTGCTCAACCAGGTCAAATGGGTACACGGTGCCACCGGTTTTGGCACCGGAATCGATTCTCTGCCCAATCGCGTTTCCCGATTTCAGTGTCGGCCGACGGAGATTCCCGACCCGCAATTTTGACTTTTTTTTCAATAAAATGTGGAGGAACAGAGTCAGGATTGCTAATTGATTTTAGTAACAAGAAAAAAAACATTTATTAAACATGTAAAAATTGGATTAGGATGCAATTTGGATTTTATCGATTTACTCCCCCTTCTCCAGCTTGACAAATACAATAAATCTAAAGATTACCCTGAATTTCAAAGTACATCTTAAGCTACAATGGTCTCAGTAAAACAAAAAGACTGTTTTAAGCACACAAGATGATTGTGGTCAAATACACACTCAGATTTGAACCCAGGTTTTTATCTGTGGTTTGCTCCTCAGGATCCCCCAGATTATTGTCCTGTGAGAGTTTCCAAACTCCACTCCCAAGAACACACTTTAAAATCTTTTCACAGAACTATGCTTTCCCTTAACGGTTTGCATTCCGAAATCCAGACCGGGGGCAGGATTCTCCGTTTCAGAAGTGTTGACGCCGCGACTGAATTTATGGGTTTCTCTGACAACTGAATTGCCGCCGGTCCCGGAGCAATTCATGACCTGTTCATGGGCTAGCACTGGCACCCACATGGAACTTCAGTTATTCCAATGAAAAATGGTGTCCAGTTCACCGGGGTCGGGTTTGCCACTCGAGAGGCTGACAAGCTGCAGCCGGATATCAGCGCTCCACTACCCACACACACTAATCCCAACCAACAGGGTGGCAGCACAAAGAGCGGCACCCCAGTTTGCAGACGCAGAGCCGGAGACCCTGCTGGACGCCGAGGAGGAGAGGCAGGTCACCCTGCTCCCTGGGGTGGAAAGGAGGCTGACACCCACCACCGTACACCGGGCCTGGGCGCAGGTGTCCCTCATCCCCGACCCCAACCACAAACAGAATCCAGCAAGGAATCGCCAATGGATAGTGGTGTGAGCCCCCAAACCCCTGCCCGAGACACCATGGAGCACCAGTCCAGGACTGACACTGACTTTCCATCACAGCAGTCTCCAACACCCTCCACCATCCCAGAGACACTCACCTCAGTTGGGCATTGCAGTGAAGAGACTCCTGGGGCACTATCTGGTGCATACCACACATATGCAATGCAACACAAGTGACATTAGATTTTATTTAAAGTATTCAAGGTCCTTAGTTTATCCCAATAAACTAGCCACCAGGTTTGTCATGTTAAAACACAAATAACCTTTTATTCTGCACAATATTATAATTAAACAGACAGAAAATGTAACTATCTACTAACCCTTTCCCAAACCCCCCCTTCCTAACTCTCCCCATTTTGGGGCAGCCTCCTCCCTGGAGCGTTGAAGCTCTGGTACACCTGTGCCCACCTGTCCTACCTCCTGATGCCACAATCTCCCCCTTCCCTCCAGACCCCTCAGGCTGGCCCCTACCCTCCCGCCCTGGGATATCTGAAACTTACCCTTCCAATGATCCCGAGACTTAGTTCAAAGCAGAGCAGTGCATACTGCTTCGGCCCACTGCAGTGCTGTGCCTAACCAGATTGGAGAGCTGTTGGCCAATCTGATTGGCAACCTGATTGGACAACAGCACTCAAGGACAGGACTTCCTTCCAAGGACAGACGGAAATCCTGCCCACTGCTAATCAATACTGAAGTGAGCATCAAATGGCAGTGGAAGTTGGAGAGTCAGTGGTTGCTTGTTGCGCGCCAACGTCCTGCTCACCTTCCTCAATATACCACCCGAGGACAAATGATTGAGTCTGGTTGCAATGCTCCAGCCTCCTCACTGATGTGTTTGGATTTCCCATCTTTGAAGATGGCCAAGTTCGCGAAATCTCAAATTCCAGTTTTTTGTTTAAATATCTAGCACCATTTAAAACTGAATATGACAGGACTGCAGAGTTTTGATCCTATCTGTTGATCTTGGGATCGCTTAGTTGCCTCTATAGTGCCATATAGACTAATAGCACAGTGGTTAGCATTGCTACCTCACAGCACCAAGGTTGTGGGTTTGATTCCGCCTTGGGTGACTGTGTGGAGTTTGCATTTTCTCCCCGTATGTGCGTGGGTTTCCTCCGGGTGCTCCAGTTTCCTCCTACAGTCCAACGATGTGCAGGTTAGGTGGACTGGCCATGATTGATGCATAAGATTATGAGGATAGGGTGGGGGGAGTGGGATGAGATAAAGATCTCTTTCGCAAGGTCAGATGCCCCTGCACTTGTTAAAGAATCAATTACAGGAGGGGCAATATACTAAATGTATGGGTTGTGCTCAGAAATAAAAAGGGGTAACCACACTGCTAGGAGTGTCCTGGAGACCCTTAAACAATGGAAGGGAGTTAGAAAAGCAAATATGTAGACAGATTCTGGGTGCCAAAACAATAGGGCAATAACCGTTGGGGACTTAACTATCCAATATCAACTGGAATAAGAACAGTGTAAAGGGACCAGAAAGCGCAAAATTCTTCAACTGCATTTAAGATAATCTTTTTAGCAAGCACATAACAAACACAAGGAAAGGAAGCACAATTCTAGATTCAGTCTTCAAGAGTGAAGCTTGGCAAATGGATGAAGTAGCAATGGGGGACCATTCTAACATAGTGTGATTTAGCATAATTATGGAAAAGGACAAAATAGAGCAGGGTGGGGAATAATTCTAAATTGGGGGAAGACAAATGTTACAAAGCTGAGAGATGAGATGGCTACGAGAAGGAAAAACTGTGTCAATGCGGTGGGAGACATTCAAAGGTGAAATTCTACAGCACAGTGCAGACCTGTCCCCACAAAGAAAAATGTCTGGTATTGTCAAATCTAGAGCCCTCCGGCTATCCAGATGCATACATGCCAGGATAGAGCAGAAAAATAAAGCTGCTGACAGTCACAGAAGACTGTAGGAAGACTAGAGAAGTACTGAAAGTGCAGCGGTGAAGTAAAAATGGAAATTAAGAAAGCACAGTGAGGGTACAAAACAAAATTGACAAGTAAAATCAAAGAAAATCCGAAGATGTTTTACAATACATTAAGAACAAGAGAATAATTCAGGAAAAGATAGAGCCTATCAGAGATGTACATGTAAACATGTGGGTTGATGTGGGCAGGTTTCTTAATTAGTTCTTTGTCTCTGTTTTGACTAAGGAGAGGGATAATGCAGACATTCTAGTTAAAGAGAAGGAGTGTGAAATATTATTTACAATAAGCATCATGAGAGAAGGAATACTGGAGGGACTGACATCCCTGAAGATGGAAAAGTGGATGCATCACCACAACAAGATGGACTGTATCCCAGGCAGTTGAAGGAAGCCAGGGAGGAAACAGCAGATGCTCTGAGAATCAATTTCCAATCATCACTAGATACAGGTGAGGTACCAGAGGATTGAAAGTTGCGAGGGATAAGCCAGAACAGATTGGTTGGTGGGCAAATTATTGGAAACAATTCTGCGAAACAGGTAAGCTATCACTTAGAAAGGCAAGGATTAATCAAGGATATTTAGCATGTTCTTTTAGGGGAAGATCATATCTTAAATTAATAGAATTTTTTGAGGAAGTAACAAAGAGGTTTGGTGAGGGTAGTGTAGTGGATGTTGTCTACATAGATTCCAGTAAGGCATTTGACAAGGTCCCATGTGGCAGACTGGTCTGCAAAGTGAGGTCTCATGGAATATAGAGGAAGGTGGCAGGTTGGATCCAAAATTAGCAAACAAAGGCTAATAGTTGACGGAAGTCTTTGTGAACGGAGAAAGTTTTCAGTGGTGTTGCACAAGGGGTGTGGGAGGCATGATTGAGAAATTTGCAGGTGACACAAAAATTGTACGTGCAATTGATAGTGAAGCTGATAGCTTTCGGCTCCAGAATGACATCAATGGGAGGTTTCAGTGGGCAGAGGAGTGGCAAATGAAATTCAATCCCAAAAAGTATGGGGTAATGAATTTGGGGAGGGAAAACAAACCAAGGCAATATTTAATACACAGGAAGATATTGAGAGACGTTGAGGAAATGAGAGACCATGGAGTGTATTTCCACATGTCTTTGAAGGTGGCAGGACAGGTGGATAAGGTGGTGAGGAAAGCATATGGAATGCCACAGCTTGACTTTTGTTTACAGTTCTGGGGCTGGATTCTCAGCACCCTGATGCTGAAATCGCGGCTGGCGCCGAGGCGGAGAATCCATTTCCCTGCATGGAATCGGGACCGGTGTCGGTTCCACAATTTTGCAGGCCCCGAAAAGCGACGTACTCTCATAGACTTTGCATAGCTCCCACCTGGGGACATTGCTGAAGGCCCGCTCCGCCCTTCTCTGACCCCGACCGGCCGAAGTCCCGACGGCGTGGACCACTCATGGACCTGCCAGTCGGGAAACTAGCGTGGTGACTGCGGACTCAGTCTGCGGCCGCCCTGGTCGGGGGAAGGCCGATTGGAGGGCGGGGGGGTGAGCCTTATACGCGGCCGGGCAAGGTTTGGGTGGGCAGCCAGGGTTGATCGCGCGTGGTCTGTGACTACCATGGAGCATGTGTGGCCGTTGGAGGCCGCCGCTGTGAGCATGAGCGTATTTGCAGCAAAAGTTGCTAGTTTTATGCCGGGTCCCTGCTAGCCCGCTGCAGGGATTAAAATATGTGGCCATTTCACGCCAGTTTTCCTGGCATGAAAGTCACATTTTTTCCGACAACGTGGGGACATAGCCCCAGAAACAGAGAGTCCAGCTCCTGGTTTCCACATTACAGGAAGGACGTAACTGCTCTGGAGAGAGTGCAGAGGATATTTACAAGAACGTTACCAGGGTTTGAAAATTGTAGCTATGAGGAGAGATTGGCTAGGCTGGGGTTGTTTTCATTCGGACAGAGGAGGTCGAGGGGTGACCTAACTGAGGTGCACAAAATTATTAGGGGCTCAGATTGGGTAGAGAGGAAAGACTTGTTTCCCCCAGCTGGGGGCTTAATTACCAGGGGGCATAGATTTAAGGTGATTGGTAGATGGATTTGAGGGGACATGAGGAAAACATTTACAGTCAGAGGGTGGTGGGTGTCTGGAATTCACTGCCCAAGTTAATGGTTGAGACTCAAACTCTCAACTCATTCAAAAAATACCTGGATTTTCATCTGAAGCGCTGTAAACTGCAAGGCTACGGACCAGGGGCGAAATTCTCCCCAAACGGCACGATGTCCGCCGACTGGCGCCCAAAACGGCGCCAATCAGACGGGCATCGCGCCACCCAAAAAGGTGCAGAATGCTCCGCATCTTTGGGGGACGAGCCCCAACATTGAGGGGCTAGGCCGACGCCGGCGGGATTTCCGCCCCGCCAGCTGGCGGAAACAGCTTTTGTTGCCACGCCAGCTGGCGCGGAAATGACATATCGGGGCGGCGCATGCGCGGGAGCGTCAGCGACCGCTGACAGTTTCCCACGTATGCGCAGTGGAGGGAGTCTCTTCCGCCTCCGCCATAGTGGAGACCGTGGCGGAGGCGGAAGGGAAAGAGTGCCCCCACGGCACAGGCCTGCCCGCGGATCGGTGGGCCCCGATCGCGGGCCAGGCCACCATGGGGGCACCTCCCGGGGCCAGATCGCCCCGCGCCCCCCCCAGGACCCCGGAGCCCACCCACGCCGCATTGTCCCGCCGTTCAAAAGGTGGTTGAATCCACGCCGGCGGGACAGGCAATTTATTGGCGGGACTTCGGCCCATCCGGGCCGGAGAATCCAGCGGGGGGGCCCGCCAACCGGCGCGGCCCGATTCCCGCCCCCGCCAAATATCCGGTACCGGAGACTTCGGCAACCGGCGGGGGCGGTATTCATGGCAGCCCCCGGCGGGGGGTCGGAGAATGACGCCCCAGGTGTTGAAAAGTGGGATTAAAATGAGCAGCGAGTTTCTTGCTCCTCTTTTTTGGCTGGCGTACACATGATGGGCTGAATGGCCACTTTCTGCACCTTAACCTTTCTATGGTCTGCCTTCAACTCTCGACCGAGCTTCCACAGGCCACTGGGATCAGTGAAACATATGAGTGTACTTGTCGCAAACCGCAATGATGTGCTTGGTTCATTTTTATGTTTCATTATTTCTTTTGGGAAAATTTCCCAAAAGGAAAGAAGGAAGATTAAAAAGATCTCTAAAGCAACGTCTTCAGAAATGTGAGATTGCCATGGACATTGAGAGTTGTGTTTCTGCAACTCACCACGACACAATAATTGTGATTGAGAAAATTATAGTTAGCAAAGGCAATAATATAGAGAGGCTACTTGGCATATAGAGGTACCCTGCAGTTTGTGACTAGCACTCTGTTTCAAGCACCGACACAGATTCCAGGGGTGGGAGGGTGGGTCAGGAGATGCTCTGTGCGCACTGGGGCGATCCTCCCTCATGGCGATACTCCCCTTTGTTCCTCCCAGCCTCTGCTCCCAAACCTATCCCCAACTCCCTCACCCCACACCCTGGACTCCCCAATCTTTTCCATAGATTGGCCCCTTCACCCATATTCCATGTGCATAGAACATATTGGAATTTGGATGAAGAGGCAGTGCCAGACCCATCCTGCCTGCACTATGGGGAGGTGACCCATTCTGTTTCCTGTGCTCCCAACCTTTTCTTGAATTATGCTGCAGGATCTCTTGCATCCATGAAGGTGGATGGAACTGCAATTAATGTATCAACATAAAGACAGCACCTCAGACAGTGTAACACTGTCTCAGTACTGCACTAGAACCTCAGCTCGGTTTATGTATACAAATTGCTTGGGGATTTGAAAATATTAACATGTGGTGGAGGCTGTATGCAAATGATTTTATTTTATTTTGTTTTTCTTTCTTCTTCGATAACTTGAAAAGAACTATTTTCTTATACGCTAAATGCGACTCAGCCTTCTGTCAAAGTTTTTTTGGCGTGACACACACACACACGTAACAATCACTCCAGTCTAGGCTCGACAAATCTCATCTTATAACATTGCCAAGGCTTTACCTAAAATTGAAGAATACAGTGTAGATTACTGAGCTTAGCTTCCATGAACAGAGAGGTAGGGGTGCTGAATAGGGCGGGAAGACAAATTTTTACTTCCAGTTTGGACAACTCATCACATTATTGCAGTGACAGCTTTGGCGAGGGCAGGAGTGCCGATAGCACCTGGTGGGAACCTGATCAAAATGCAGTGGCATGAAATGAATACTGATTAAAGCACCAATCTTCAAGGTCAAGACGTACCTTTGCAGTTACGTCAGAGGTGCAAGGGAAACACAAGCCTCCACTTTCGCGGCCAGTTAAAGCTGGCATGGATCAGGAGAGCCAGCCCTTGAGCCGCATTTGGAATGGGTTGTCTTTTATTTCTGGGAAGGTTTGATGGAAGATGGTGAGGAGGCTGAGAAACTTTGCTGTTCAGGTTGAGGATGGCTTAGCGAGGGTGCTGGCTGACAGAGGGAAGGTCAAGGGTGACTGAGGGAGACTTGATGGTCATCGATGGCGGGTCAAAGGTGATGGAGACGAGAGCGTCAAGGGTGATGAACATAAGGCCGAGGGTGACCAAGGGAGGGTAGATGGCGATGGATTGAAGCCTGTGGGTGACGGAAGGATTATTGAGAGGCAAGTAAAGTAAAGTAAGTCAGGGGAGGAGACCCAGGGTGTGGTCAAAAGAAAGCAGTCGGAGTTCCATGTTCACTGTTCACTGTTTACATGGAGTATCCTGGAGCCTTGAGCAGAGGAGGGAAGAACCTAAAGGGGGTCCCATACAACAACAACTAGAAGGTCAACAAAGGATGGCAGAAGATACCTAAATTGTTCAGGATGGAGGAAGACAGTGACCAGTGCGATGATAAGTACTGAAGTGGATTGCGTACTCTGCACATTAGCTACCTGCAGGTGTGGTAGAAACAATATCCAAGAAGGCTGAGACAATCTAGAGAGGTTTTTGTTATTCTTTCACGGGATGCGAGCATCACTGGCATGGTCGGCATTTGTTGGCCACCTCTAATTGCCCTTGAACTAAGTGGCAATTAAGAGTTAACCATATTGCCGTGGTCTGGAGCTACATGTAGGCCAGATCATGTAAGGATGGCAGATTTTATCCTCCTAAAAGACATTAATGAACTAGACAGGTTTCTACAACAATCGGCAGTGGTTGCATGGTCACCATTAGACTATTAATTTCAGATTTTCAAAACTGAATTCAAATTTCACCATCTGCCCCAGCGGGATTCAAATCCGGGTCCACCAAAGCAGTACCCTGGGTCTCTGGATTACTACTCCAGTGACAATGCCACTACACTGCTACCTCCCCTCAGGCAGTCACTGATCTGTGTGCTTCCTTACAGAATGCCATGTGACACCCACGGACCAGGAGGCAATCCAATGCTATTGGTTTCAAGGTGACAGTGGCATTAATTTCTTTCGCCAGTGGATCTTTCCAGGGGACCTTCCAGGTGGCATTTATGGCATACCTTCGGCAGCAACATATCAGTGCACCAGGCAGGTTACCGATGCCTTTCTTAAAAGTCCCTGAGACTTTTATGTGTGTAGTACCCTCAATAACGACGCAAGAGAGTAGAATGGTAAAGAAGGCTTTAATAAGCTGAGAACTAGCCTGATGCCGAGACAGGTGCTTACTGGGTGCCGCCGACAGAGGCACCTTATATACGACTCCCTAGTAAACGGAGCCGGAGGCGGAGTCCCCCAGGGTTCCAAGCCCGGTCTTAAAGGGGACATCACCTTACATGATGATAAGGATACAGTAACACAGTAACCATTCATCACATTCACCCCCCGTTTAAAAAAAAGGCAAAGTCCGGCGGGGGTGAAGTGGAATCACAAGTATATTCGTTTCGTGGCCTGATTATCGTACATGTAGGTGGAGAGTTCAATCCTCCACCTCAAGGTTTTATCATTTTGACTTTTGCCCCATTGTGCGTTATCAAACATGACGGCTACCGACCACTGGTCGGTAACGAGGGTGAACCTCCTACCAGCTAGGTCGTGCCTCCAGTGCCGCAAGCCCTCCACAATGGCTTGTGCCTCCTTTTCGACTGTAGAGTGCTGAAGCTCGGAGGCGGTGAGGGTCCGGGAGAAGAAAGCTACTGGCCTGCCTGCCTGGTTGAGGGTAGCAGCCAGGGCGATGTCTGACACATCGCTCTCTACCTGGAAAGGGATGGTTTTGTCCACCACGTGCATAGCGGCCTTGATGATGTCGGCCTTGATACAGCTGAAGGCCGACCGGGCCTCAGCCATCAGGGGAAAAGCCGTGGTCTTTAGGAGTGGGCGGGCTTTGTCCGCATATTTGGGGACCCACTGGTGTAATAGGAAAAAAGCCCCAAGCACCGTTTGTGGGCCTTGAGGCTGTGGGGGAGGGGAAGTTCCTTAAGGGGGCGCATGCGGTCGGGTTGGGACCTAGGACCCCGTTTTCCACGACGTAGCCGAGGATGGCTAGTCGGGGTGTGTGGAAAACGCATTTTCCTTGTTATTGGTCAGGTTGAGGGCTCGGGAGGAACTTTTCAACGTTCGCGTCCTGGTCCTGCTGATCATGGCCGCAGATGGTGACATTGTCCTAGTACGGGTATGTAGTCCGCAAGCCGTACTGGTCCACCATTTGGTCCATCGCCCTCTGGAAGACGGAGACCCCATTTGTGACGCCGAAGGGGACGCTGAGGAAGTGGAAGAGCCGGCCGGCTGCTTCGAAAGCAGTATAGGGGCGGTCTTTCGATCGGATAGGGAGCTGCTGGTAGGCGGATTTGAGATCGACAGTGGAAAATACCCGGTATTGAGCGATCCGATTGACCATTTATGCTCTGCGAGGAAGGGGGTACGCATCGAGCTGCGTGAAGCTGTTTATGGTCTGGCTGCAGTCCACGACCATCCGTTTCTTTTCCCCGGACCGGACTACCACCACTTGTGCTCTCCAGGGGCTGTTGCTAGCCTCGATGACCCCCTCTCCCAGTAAACGCTGGACCTCTGACTTGATAAAAGTCATGTCTTGGGCACTGTACCGCCGGCTCCTGGTGGCGACGGGCTTACAGTCGGGAGTGAGGTTCGCGAATAGAGAGGGCTGTGCGACTTTCAGTGTCGCAAGGCTGCATACCGTGAGGGGGGGAAAGGGTCCGCCGAACTTCAGTGTCAGGCTTCGGTGGCTGCATTGGAATTCCAGTCCGAGCAGCAGGGGGATGCAGAGGTGAGGGAGGATATAAAGTTTGAAACGAGCGTATTCAGCGCCCTGGATGGAGGGGTCCGCAATACAATACCTCTTGGTTTGGACCGAGTGGGACCCGGCGGCGAGGGCTATGGTTTGGGACGCGGGATGTGTGCGCAAGGAGCAGCTCCTTACCGTTTCTGGGTGGATAAAGCTCTCCGTGCTCCCGGAGTCGAAGAGGCAGGGAGTGTCGTGCCCGTTGACCTGGACCTGCATCATGGAATTCTGCAGGAGCTTTGGCCACGTTTGGTCGAGGGTGATCACTCCCAGTTGCGGGTAGTCCGAGTCCTTAGCCGATTCGGATTCACAAAATGGCCGCCGCCGTCGGTTGCACGTGTCGGGTCGAGAAGATGGCTGCTGTCAAGATGGCCGCCCCCATGATCCGCACGAGGCAGATGACGTGTCAGAAGGGGGCGTGTCCAGTCGGTGCCCAGCCGCGTTGCGAGGCCGGCGAGCCTGTGAGCATGATTTTCGGGCTTGATGATCTTTTTGTTGCTGGGCCTTGGGCCTGGCCAGGCAGACCCTTGCGAAATGCCCTTCCTTCCCGCAGTCGCTGCAGATGGCGGAACGGGCTGGGCAGCGTGGACGTGGGTGTTGTCCCTGCCCATAGAAATAGCACGGTGTGCCCCCGATCTGGGCGGACCGCCGCGCGGCGCAGGCCCGTAGTGTGGCCGAGTCTGGGGAAGCCCGAGGGGGGCTTGCAGGGTCCGCGGGGTACGTGCCTAGATTGTGGCAGGCCATTCCAGTGAGGTGGCGAGCGTTACCGTGTCCTGGAGGTCCTGGAGGAGTCGCTGCCGGATATAGGTCGAACGGATGCTGGACACGAAAGCGTCTCGGATGTGCAGTTTCATATGGACTTCCCCCGTCACATCCTGATGATTGCAGTTCCTGGCAAGCGTGGTGAGGTTTTCCATGAATTCGTCTAACATTTCCCCTGAACGCTGCCGGCAGGTAGAGAGCAGATGCCAGGCATGTACCTCGTTTATGGGTTTGACGAACCGCTTGCGTAGGATCTCGATCGCCTCGTCGCAAGCAGTCGCCTTCCCGATTGTGGCGGAGATTCTGTGACTCACCCGGGGTCAGAGTAGGCGCAGCTTGTGTGGCCCTAGGATGGGAGTCTCCGAGGAGTCCAGGTAGGCCTCGAAGCAGCGGAGCCAGTACTTAAACATTTCTTTTGCCTCCGGTGTCTGTGCTTCCGGGTTGAGCTTCTCTGGCTTGAGACCTGCGTCTATCCTCATGTAGTTCAGCTTATTAAATTGTAGTACCCTCAATAACGACGCAAGAGAGTAGAACGGTAAAGAAGGCTTTAATAAGCTGAGAACTAGCCTGATGCCGAGATGGGTGCTTACTGGGTGCCACCTACAGGGCGGCCCCTTAGATATGACTCCCTGGTGGGCGGAGCCAGAGGCGGAGTCACCCAGGGTTCCAAGCCCGATCTTAAAGGGGACATCACCTTACATGATGATAAGGGTGCAGTAACACAGTAACCATTCATCACAATGTGATTAATGATAAATCCAGGGTGCAAGAACTATGGGTTTCGGGGGCACCATGGGGGATATCGACTGCACTCCTGCAGCAATCAGACTGATCAGAGACCAGCCTGCATCACTAATCAACTGAAAAGGGTTCCACTCCATCAATGTCCAACTGGCCTGCGACGACCAGATACAAAATCTCCAGCTGTGTGTTCAGCTCCCAGGGAACTCTCATGACTCCGACACTCTCCAGCATTCACAGGTAACAGACTTGTTCAAGGCCCACATGTGGCAGCAGGGATGGATTCAGGGTGACAGGATCTCTCCATTGAATACATGGAACCCACGAATCCCAGCCGAGGGTGGTTCCATGATGCAAAGGATTGAGCAGGCCATTGCCTTGCTAAAGATGAGGTTCAGATGCCTGGACCACGCCAGCAGAACACCACAGTATGCACCTCAGGGGGTATCAATTATCACTGTGGTCCATACATGCTACGCAACAGCAGGAGGGTTTGGCCTTGCCAGCCACTGAGATAAAAGATCTACAACACTCATCAGACGAGGATGATGGGGAGCATAGCAATGAGTAGGAAAACATGCATGTTGGGGTTTCAGTCTTTAATGCCAGGGCCCTGGAGAGACAAACAAGGGAATCTTGTGAGTCCCTCAGTCCATAGAACCATAGAATCCCTACAGTGGTGAAGGAGGCCATTTCGCCCATCACGTCTGCACCAACCCTCTGAAAGAGCACCCTACCTAGGCCCACTTCCCCACCCTATCCCGTACATCCCTGGACACTAAGGGGTAATTTAGCATGGCCAATCTATCTAACCTGCACATCTTTGGACTGTGAGAGGAAACCGGAGAACCCGGAGGAAACCCACCCAACCTGGGGTAAAGGTACAAACTCCAGACAGTCACCCAATGTTGGAATTGAACCCCGGCACCTGGTGCTGTGAGGCAGCAGTGCTAACCATTGTGCCACCATGCCGAACTGTATAGGGTCCAGCAAGAATAGTATCCCTGATAGCCATGATGTTCCGGGCATAATAAACAAGTGATAATATCCACCCAACTCATCAAGCTTTCTTTGAGAACATCTTCCAATCCCATGACCTCCACCTACGAGAAGAGCAAAGACTGCAGGCACTGTGTCCCAGGCTGCCTTCAAGCCACACACCATCCTGACTTAGAATAGGTCACTGGTACTTCACTGTGACAGGGTCAAGATCCTGGAAGTTCCTTCCCAGAAGCAATGTGGTTGCAGTCGCACCAGATGATTCAAGAGGGCAATGTTGCATCCTCAGGGAACAACACAGATGATCTCCAGCCTTACCAGCAAGGCCACATCTCTTGAAAGAATAAAGCATGGATACAATAAGAACATCCAATCAACACTGAGCGGAGTGACACCACTGCATTCTTGACACCCCATGAAGTAAACTGACACTAACTCCCCTTCACCATACATGATCTCCAGTTGGCGTCATCACCCAGCAATCCAAGTGTCAACAACGCAACCATTGAGCAAATGTGGTAAAGCGAACAAATGTATTTACTGACACTTAACCAAATAAGTGCAATCAAAGGATTGACCACCCTTTACGTCATCACAAAATCTTGGGCAGGATTCTCTGTTGGCTGACACTGAAACCAGGAAACACGATCGGACGGAAAATAGGTTCTGACGCCAATAACGCAGCGGGCGCCAATTTGATTCAAATCACAATTCTCCGTCACCTGGACAGCGGCGTCAATATGGTCTGCAATACACGTACAGTAAATACCATTTGCAAATCATTAGCGGGCCTGACCCAGTAGTCTCTGGGGTTTCCGCAATTCTCTGCTTCTGATGCGGCCAGCTCTCGATGGTGCAGTCCATTTGTGCTTTTAAAAATCATGAAACAGGCATCGTGGCTGCTGAGGGAGAGAAGGGGGGTACGGAAAGTGACCGACATTGCCATAGTTTGCTAACAGTTGTGCCACTTGCCGGGGGATTTCTGGCAGGGCCAGGGGGAATAGCGGGGGAGGCCAGGCGATGAGCTGTCGGGCCGGGGTGAACGGGCATGGAACACCATTGCCGCAGTAGGAAAGGCAGCCATGCAGCTGCGCACGCCGTTGACAGCTCACTGTGAACTTAGGGCCTCGGCTCGTATAAGTGTCCCCCAGGCCACCCCCCTGGATGCCCTCTGGCCCCAGCCAAAACATCAGCTGTATGGACACACTCCAGCACAACCCGTGCCATCTTGTTGGCTGGGCTGGGGGGGGGGGGGTGAAGTGTGTATATGGGCTGCAGTTTGTCAGCCTCCCAAGTGTCAATCAAGGACACTGCGAATCCTGCACCATTTTTCATTGGAATCGATTGTGTTCCACGTGACGCTGGTGCTAGCCCCTCCGCAGTCACTGAATCGGCCCAGGTTCAGCAGCAGTTTTGCTGTTGTGAAAGTCCACGAATCCTGCCCCGCCGTCAACACCTCAGGAATGGAGAATCCCGCCCCTTATGTTTATTCTTTCAGTCTCTACAACGTGTGCAACTTTGCCATCCAAAGCTGAGGTGGAATCAGGCTGTTGAGTCTCTGTTGCCTGAGATGACTTTGGTAGCCGTCCTCTGGGTACTAAAGTTGGAGGGCTTCGGCCTACTGATGGGCTCCTGCATGGGTGCACGTACACCCTCTTCAGCCTCACCTATGAGTGTCATTGGCAGTGGTGATGAGAAGCGACTGTTTAACCTTGAAGCAGCTGTGATATAATGCTCCTGAGTTGCTTGGCAGGCACTCCTCCTCTCAGTGCATGATAACATCTTCCTGACCATTGGAGGAGAAGGGGCACCTAGAGGGAGATTCATGCACCCTGTTCCTCCTTTTGCCAAGCAACCACTGCACAAAACCCATGCCAGAATGAAGACATGCAGGTCAAATCTGGTATCTAAGATGTGGATAGCTGAAGCTGGCTCTGGATAGACCCTATTGGCCATGTACGGTTATGCATAACCTTTGGAAACTCTGTCAGATTTTACCCTGACTGTCTCTTCATCTCCAGAAGGTTTCTGGGGTTGTGGCCAGATGTCCGTCATCTGCTTGGGGATCAACATGTGTCTGAGCTATTGCAGCCTCCATCAGCAGCTCACCAGAATGTGAACCTGATTCCAATCTCACGCACGTACCCACGAAAGAGACTGTACTGTGCTGGTGGGGGTTGTCGCGCAGCAATGTGATAGTTCTCATCCTCAGAAATGGACTGCAAGTTGGATGATGGAGCTGGCCTTCCCTCTTGAATGCAGTGGAAAATATGAAGTACTAAGTTCAGTTTATTCATAATCATTGTCTCTTTCCCTCTCTGACATGTTCATGTGAGAGTACCTTTAAGAAATGGATGTTTAAGCAATGTACCTTTAAGAAATGGAGCTGATCATATTACTGAAGTGATGTCAGAGGGTGGGGGGAAGCTGAGCTCACTTCTGCTTTTTGAGTTTCAGTTTGAGAAGGCAGCTGGGAGGGTCTGTGTGTTTTGCTGAGAGCTGCAGGAAGAAACACAGAGCTGGTCTTTTGATTTCTGCAATCCCAAGACTATAAATATATTGAATGTAACCTAATGTGCTCCTATTTTTGAAGGTTTGAAGTCTTTTGGATGTTTAAAGGAACAGTTTGAAGGATTATTTAGTGTTGTAGTCTTCTGGGGTTATCTTTGAAGTAATGAGTGTTAAGATATTTAATGTTTGTTTTTAAAAGATTAACTTGAGTTCATAGAACAACTCCATGAAACACTTTGGGGTTCTGTAAACCCGGACCCATAACACATGTGTCTCCTTTCAGCCCATTGGATGCTCCCATAATGCAGTCCTCCCTCTTTGAATTCTGGCATCACCATCTCTGATTGCCCGGTTACCCTGTTCTCCGACAAGTTCCACGAGTTGATCCTCTGCAAGTGCGAGAATCCCTATGTCGGCCATTTCTCTACGAGTCTTTCTTGCTCCTTGGCATTATGTGCCGCCTTATTCCTGCAGAATCAGCCTCAGGTCAATAGACACCAAGACCCCATATCAGCATTGATTGTGCTGACATATCATGGTGCCTTACCTGATTACCCATCAACACTGCTACTCTCATTCACTTGCAGTACAATGGTACTATGCATAGCTCATTTACATTCAGGACGCCTGATACATCTATTGCCTGCCTGTTCCCTCTCCTCACTGTAACACGTTACTCATTGAATTGATCAGAATCAAATCGATATGTCACCATTGTTCTACTCACCTCCGTTGATCTTTTTCCTACATTGAAACCAGGTGTGCCGCACGGTTGCTAACCTCCGCTGCAATCCCTGTCCAGGCTTCCTTGGCCAGAGTGGTCTCCTGCTGCTGTCAGTGGGGAATGATGTGTTGGCTAGGCTAGCCATTCGTGAGGTGCTGCATCACACGCTGTAGCAGAGGATCCTTGGCCGTTTCCTCATGAATTTGGATGACCCTCTCATCAGCGGCCGGAAGGTTGGAGGCACACAATTGCACCTGCGCATCGATTTGGCAGACAAAGTCAGTTTGTTCACACGGTGTGGTGATAGACCTGGAAAGGGCATCTGCAAAAATGAGTTATTTGCTGGTGGGTAGACAAGTTCAAAGTCATAGTGGCGTAGCTTGAGAAGGATTTGTTGTAACCAAGGCGTCATGTCATTCAAATCCATCTGGATTATGTGGACTAATGGCCTGTGGTCCGTCTCAACCATGAATTTTGGGAGGCCATACACATAGTCGTGAAATTTGTCGATACCCGTTAGGAGGCCCAGGCATTCCTTCTTGGTCTGAGCGTACCGTTGCTCAGTAGGCGTCATGGCTCTGGCGGCAGAGGCAACTGGGGCCTATGAGGGGGAGTCATCCTGTTGGAGGAGCACGACCCCAATATCATCCTGGCTCGCGTCAGTGGATATTTTGGTCTCTTTGGTAGTGTCGAAGAACGCCAGATCCGGGGCTGTGGTGAGTTTTGCCCTCAGCTCACGCCATTCGTTCTCATGAGCGGGCAGCCACTGGAATTCCGTTGACTTTTTGATGAGGTGGCGGAGGGCTGTGGTGTGTGCCGCCATGTTGGGAATGCACTTCCCGAGGAAGTTGACCATCCCTAGAAAGCGGCGGACCGCCTTCTTGTCCTCTGGGGTCTTCATGGCCGAGACCTTGTCAGCATCTGGCCGCATGCCTTACTGCGAGATGTGGTCACCAAGGAATTTGATTTCTGATTGGCCGAACGAGCACATGAATCTGTTGAGTCGGAGGCCATGCTCATGGATTCTGTGGAATACCTGCTTGAGGTGATCAATGTGTTCTTGAGGAGTTGTGGACCAAATTATGACATTGTTAACATACACGCGCACCCCCTCGATACCCTCCATCATCTAATCCATGATGCGGTGAAATACCTCTGAGGCAGAGATGGTGCCAAAAGGCATCCGGTTGTAGCAGTAGCGACCGAACGGGGTATTGAATCTGCACAGCTTGAGACTAGATGCATCCAGCTGTATTTGCCAGAACCCCTTGGAGGCATCCAGCTTCGTAAAGAGTTTGGCATGAGCCATCTCGCTGGTCAACTCTTCTTGTTTTGGTATCAGGTAATGTGCCCTCATGATGTTGCGGTTTAAATCCTTGGGATCGATGTAGATTCGAAGCTCCCCAGACGGCTTCTTGACGCAGACCATAGAGCTGACCCAGTCCGTGGGTTCTGTGACCTTTGATATGATGCCCTGGTCCTGGAGGTCCTGTAACTGCTGCTTGAGGCGGTCCTTGAGGGGGGCCGGCACCCGACGTGGTGCGTGGATAACAGGGATGGCGTTTGGTTTGAGCAGGATTTTGTATCGGTATGGGAGCATGCCCATTCCATAGAACACGCTGTGGTACTGCGTGATGATGTCATCAATTTCAGCCTGGAAGTTCTCATCAGGTGAGGCCGTCGCCTGTGAGGATGACATGGTGTGGACTCGCTGAACCGAGTTCAGGAGTTTGTAGGCTGGAGGGATGCTCTGTCAGGTCCCACGATCTCAAATCGCAATGTCGCTTTAAATGACTTATTGGAAACTCTGAGTTGGCATGAGCCACTGGCAGCTATGGCATTGCCATTGTAGTCAATGAGCTGGCAGGCCGGTGGAAGAATGCGTGGTCTGACGTGGATGGTGTCGAGATCGGATTTGGAGATGAGGTTCGCCGATGCGCCGGTATCCAGTTTGAACCGGATGCGAGCCTTGTTGACTGTGAGGACAGCACACCACTCGTCGTCGGGATCCACGCTGAGGATCGGGAGGTGCTTCGCTGTCTTGGAGAAAGGCAGCCCATGCTTCGTAATGATGCCCACCCGGTATGGAGATTTGAGGCACGCAACATCGGGATCTGTTGGGCTGTCGGGGTCAGAGTCTGGCATGGCCTGCTGTATTGAACGGATGCTCCTGCTCCGCGGCTGGGATCGCTGTATGCTGGGCAGTGGAGCAGATCTGCAAAGGGCTGCGAAGTGGCCAAGCTTGCCACACAGTAGACACCGTCGTGATTTTGACGGACATTGCCGCTTTAAATGGGCGGAGCCACAATTCGGACACGTCATGACGCCAACGGCAGCGCTTTCCATGCGCCATCGCGCATGCGCAGTGCGGTCGATCAACGTACGCATCTGCGCAGACTGGTCGTCGGTCTCGCCGTCCCCTCGGTCGTGGCGCGCAAGCGCAGGGGCCCGGGAAAAGCGTGCGGAATGGCCACTCTCGTCAATACTTAGGCCCTGCATTTGTGCGATGGCCTGCACCCGTTCCGCCTCGTGGGAGGTTAGCTTTGCTGTTTCTGCCGCCCTGATGTGGGAGTACCGATTGTTAGCATGTTCGTGGAGAACGCATGTTTCAATGGCGATGGTGAGGGTGAGCTGCGTGACTTTCAGGAGCTGCTGGCGAAGGGAATCGGAGTGGACCCCAAAAACGATCTGATCCCGGAACATGGAATCAGTGGTCGAATCATAGTTACATGACTGCGCGAGGATGCGGAGATGGGTCAGAAAGGATTGAAAAGGTTGATCCTCAACCTGAAGCCTCTGCTGGAAAGCGTACCGCTCAAAGCTCTCATTCACCTCAATGTCGCAGTGGCTGTCGAACTTCAGTAGAACTGTTTAAATTTCGTCTTGTTTTCACCTTCAGCGAATGTAAGGGACTTGTAGATGTTGATGGCGTGGTCCCTGGCTGTGGAGAGGAATAGTGCGATCTCCCTGGCATCCGATGCGGCCTCCAGGTCGGTGGCTTCTAGATAGAGTTGGAACTTGTGTTTGAAGATCTTCCAATTTGCACCAAGGTTGCCGGTGATGCGGAGCTGCGGAGGAGGGCGGACGTTTTCCATGTCACCGGATGGCTGTTTGCTGGTCAACGCTGATTCACTCAAGGTAGGTCCGTCTGTTTGCTGGTCAACGCTGATTCACTCAAGGTAGGTCCGTCAATTTTCAGCATCACTCACTGGTACCATGATGTTTTGGGTAGGCTGGGTCGATGTGGACTGTACTTGAAGCAGTGAAGCGAGGGACAGACCTCCAACACTTGATAAGATGCAACACGATTTTATTTAACATCTAAACTATTATACATGTTCAACTGTGGGTTGACACTGTGCTGACTTGACTGGAGACCTGATACTAGCCTAACCAGACTTACTAGCTACCACATGGTGTTTGCACCGGCCAGCTCACTAACTCTGACTGTCTAAGAGGCTGGGTCCCGAGAGACAGCGGGAAAACTGGTGCCCTCTGGCTTTATGGTGGTTGTGTCCTATCTGGTGATTGGCTGCTCTGTTCTGTGTGCTTACTGGTCATCCTGTGTGTGAATCACTGCCTATCTGCACTCCATGACAGGGAACAGCACCTCCTGCCGTTCCTGAACAGCCTGGAGGAGAATCTCCAAGGAGGCCTCACTAAACCGCGAGGCCACACATTGTTTTAATGTTGCTATAGGCACTGAGTGAATGCCTGGCCGTCATTCAAAATAGGCGCCCAGATTTCCGACCCCATCGGTGGATGTGCTGACATCATGCCTTTCCCCTCCGTGTAATTGGCTGGACCCTGTTATGCCCCCTGGGAAGTAAGGAAGTGTGCACCATCTGATTCCCATTAACTCATAACGAGTATGAATTCCCCCGGTAATTAGGGGCGGAGCTTCCCCCTAAACAGGGAATGCTCCACAGTATAAAAACCCCGCGGGGCCTGGGTGTAGGTCGGGGAGGGTGACCCTTCGGGGTGTGGAAGTTTAATCATGTATCTTAATAAATCTCTTTCTTTGTATCCGACCATGCTCCCGATGAATGTTTCTCACTGGCTGGCTGGCTGGCTGTAATTTCTGTCAGCCAGCTATTCCCTCAGCATTGGGAGGATCGGTACACTTCCAAATCCACCATCGGAATCTGCGACATTATAATCGATGATCCTTCATCAGAATCCTGAAGAAAAACCTGATTCATTAACCCTGCTTCTTGCCATTGATGCTACCAGAGCTATTGAGCATTTTCAGTATTTTATTTATATTTTAAGATTTACAGCATTCGCGGTATTTTGCTTTTGTCTTACTTCAGTTCTGAAGAAGCTTTTTCAAACATAGCCTTTCCTCTAATGGCCCCTTTGGCTTTCCTTTATTATTGCGAAGCCACTGATAATTTGAAAGAACATGTGTTATGTCTGAGAATACGATCACAGCCAGCAGTGATGACTTCCGACCCACCTCGAGAACGCTCTTTCGTAGCTAATGAGCCAGATAATGAGTGATGGGTATAACAGTCAAAGTTCATAAATGCAATTCTGCAATGAGCCAAAATTGTGTAGGATGAAAGAAAATTGAAATAAATTGACACAGTTCCTGTGGGGGTGGAACTGATGGTAAGGGTAGAACGATCCTCTGATGTCTAAAAAGGTCATTGCTTTCTGGCGTATAAATTGGGTGGTAATCAATATCACAGGCAGTGTTGAAGAATTTGCTCATAGAATGAAACGTATGTTGCTGTAACCTTGATGTATTGTGGCACTAATGCAGCAAATTGTTATAAATTGCTAACATGCTGTACACAAATGAAGTGGTGGAAGGCCAGGGTTGGAGGTGAAGGAGGAAAATCTGAATTAAAGCTGAATATGAGTGAGAATTACAAGAACTGCTCAGCACAGAAGCAGCCATTTGGACCAGCTGGTCTGCGTGAGAGTTTATGCTCCACAGGAGCTTCCTCCAATCCCTCTTAATCTCACTTTATCCACATATCTTTCTCCTGCTTATCTCCCACATGTGCTGAGCCAGCTTTCCATTAAATACACAGATGTTGTGCATCCCATTTGCTTTGTGTTTAGCAGGTTCCACATTCTAACCACCCCCTAGCCAACTACATCTCTTCCAAGTCCTTGCTGGATTTATTGGTAAACGTATTTTAGTTATTGTTATAACCTGCCTGCTTACCACTGGCTGGGGACTAATGGCAATCCCACAATCCTTAGGGAGTATGAACTTCCCCAATGAGGGGGTTGGAGAAATCATGAGCAGAGTCCCTGCATAAATAGAGCTGGCCAGTATGGAACCAGCGAGAGAAGAGTGAGCAGCAAGAGAGTACTGCTGCTTCTGGTGTATATATATGTAATTGTAAATAAATGTTATTTCTTTCTATTCTACAAACTCGTGCTGGATTCTTCGTGGCCCTCACTAAAGTTATGGGCCCTTGTTTTCAACTGCCCTGTGAGTGGTGACATCTCCTCTACATGAGTGAGAAAAGAAAGGGGATCAGGGGTTCTGGGCAGAGGGCAGGAGAATGGGGATGAGAAAATATCAGCCATGATTGAATGGCGGAGCAGACTCGATGGGCCAAGTGACCTAATCCTGCTCCTATGTCTTATGGTCTTACATGGCCCAATAAACCACTTTAAAGAATTAGATCACCACTCAGACTTCCCTATTCAGAGCAGTACGCCTGCAAACATGGAATAAAGCACCGGCAGTTAAATGCCAAGAAACTATGATTTGCAAGATATGTTATCAACATATCTGTGCACTGCACAATCAGGAGAGATGGTGGTGTAGTTGACGCACTAGAATAGTAATCCAGAGCCCCATCCCAATGGAAACACAGGTTCAATTCCCACATTGGCAGCTGGTGGACCTTACATTTCATTCATAAATCTGGAATTAAAAAGTTCGGCCGGGATTCTCCATTCCCCACCACGCTGCTGTGATCATGAATACAGAGAATGGAGCGACGCCTGATAAACAGGATTGGCGGCGGATGCCAGACCCGTTGCCATTTTTCGCTGTCCCGTGGCCGGCCATAGCGTGCTATCCGCCCCCCGCCACTGGGAAATGATGAGCCAGTGGATGCATACAAATAACAGAATGGAAGCCCAAATCTTGCCCCGCCTCCCCCACCGTGATGCTCCGACCCCCACATTGTGAAATCCACCAGGCAGGCTTTGGTGCAACGTAGGTTAAGCGCAGTCCTGGCACGGTGGAGCCCGAGAGGGGTCAAAGGGGTTGAACCATAGTTCGCGTGTCCGTCTGCCACTGCCAGGCTGCAGAAGGTGGGGGGGGGGGGCAAGGGCCATGGATACTGGGGTGAAGGAGGGCAAGGGCTTGGCCCCCTCCTTGCCAGGATGGGTGTCTTGTGCCTGATCTGCCCCTTCAAGCACTGGGCAACCTGAAGATGACCCTTGGCATTATGGTCTCAGGCAGCCCTCTGCTCAACAGCGCCATTCTGGTCTGACTTGACTAATTCTGAGGAGGCCTCCTCAACTTGAACTGGGTTGCTTGAAAACTTAAAAGCAGACTGTTCAGCGATAAAAGAAATGCAGGAACACGTTCCCTTTCCTAACAGACAGAAACATTTAAAGCAGCAGCTGTTACAAGTGTCAGAGGCTTCTTGCAAAGTCCACAATACTTGAAACGGCTTCAAATCCCTTGAAAGCCATTGAATTTCACAGAGAAATACCTTTCTAGCCAATGATTGACAGTTTAATGGTTCAGTCACAGCTGCTTTGGGGGATTGTTTAAGTGGGTGCAATATAGTTGAATGGGAACAGAATCCTGTACCGGGCGTGATTAGCTGGGTGTTTCCCAGCACCCGGAGTGCCAAGAAACACCACATTATCGTGGTGTTGGCTGAGGCTGCAATTAGCCCCATTTTCTGCACTGTGGAACTCCGTTCACTGGAACCCCTCAGTGCAGGATGAGAGCGGGACGCCACATTTATCTTTGCCTTCACGCTTGAATGCATTTCAAGATACTGCTTTAATGCATCTCAAGATGCTGCTTTAATGCTAACCACAGTGTTTATAAACACTCTTGTTAAGATTGACATTTTCACTATATCAAAACAGCGAAGTGTTTTCTGCTTTTGGAGAAGGGAAAGTGAAAACACTTTGCAGTTCAGGCTGAGAAGGATATCTGCTGTCCTTACCTGATCTAGCCTCTATGTACAAGAGTTAATTCTGGTCTAAGCCATGTCTTTATTGTAACTTTTCTGATTAATTGCATCCTAAATATTCTCAGTATTCCGCTCAACAAATTCATCCCAGATATTAGCATCTGTTCTTTGTCAAACCTTTCCCTATTCCAACAGTTGGCAGTAGGAGCGGGGTACCCGAAGATTTCAGGCACTGAAGAGCCTCTGAGGTAGTTATTATGTGGTCTTCGACTGAAATGCAGGCTTGGCACCAATCAAGCACAAGATGCCCTCTAGGTAAAGGGTTTGAATCTTGTGTTCGGAACAGTGCCAGCAGAATCATTTGGAGCTGATTACCAATTAAATTACCTGTTTGCACTCATTAGGGAGGTTGCATTTTATCCTAACAACCTCTCCTAACCCGGACCAGATGAATAGGAGTAAACAAGTTATTGCTGATGACTACTTACAGGAATAACCACCTGAAGTAAACAGCAAAAGGGAGTCCTAAGAGTTCACAAGAAAGGCGTTTATTCAACATAACAGCAGTATTTACCCAGGACCCGATTACACATCTCAGGGTCCTCACTCCTTTCTGTCAGCTGCTACAACTGACCTGTTACACTAGTGCTGGTTAACTCATAGCCCAATCAACACCAGGGAACAATCATACCCAGATGGATGAGTCCCATGGAGGGTTATAACACCAGCTTTTACTGTTCACCTGTGCTGGAAGTTTGAAGTGGACATGAGGGGACTATTTGGAACACTTACACAATTTATCAAGACCGATTTCTCCGAGGACTTCACTGAAAAGAGCATTTGCTGCGTCACTCTATCTTATTGGACGTCTTGGCGTAACCAGGAGATCGGGAATGCTCCATTACTGACATCTTACTGCATGGTTTGCATGAGGAGTGGGAGGAGGATGTGAGGCCAACCAAAAGAACACAAGCTGTTAAAGGAGAGTGAGAGAGAATGGTGGGTAAAGTGGGATTCTTCTCTCCTGTTGGTACGGAATATCCCTCCTCCACTAGGATCCCCAGGGCCATGTCCAAAATCTGCCCACTCTCTCCTTCATTTACTGGGCCATCCTGAAAACTGCTGCTGTTTGTCAACGGGTGCACTCCAAACCAGTGACTACTTGAGCCCACATGGACTGTTCTACGAAAATTGCATCTGATCCGTGGTTGAGTGCCAAACTTGAAGGTGTCTGGTTCACCATTTCCAGGCAAGTTCGGTAATTAGGACCAAAATTGTACATCAAATTCACACTTTCAAACAAGCATATCTTATCAGCACAGCACCGATTTTGGGCTTGTTTACACACATTCATCAAAAGATTGCCCTCAGACCTCGATCAGAACATGCAGATAAAAATTGCTTGATAAATGCCTTTACTTTTTGCGAACATGTTCCTTAGCTTTCTGCATTTGGCTTAATCTTCCAAAGCTGCAGAGGTAAGCCCAATCCTCTAGTTGATGTCTCCCTCAGAACTCGCAAGTAGTCATGGGGGAAAGGTTGCGAGGACGATTTTGAGCCTGCATTAGCCGTCAGTGAGAATGTGAGGCAGGTGGAAAATTTGTTGAGAATGGGAAAACGCACTTCTCTCCGGCGAGATTGCGATTTCGGATTTTTAAACCCCCCTCGTTGATGGAGTAACGCAAAACACATCACGGGAACCTGGGAACCTCATTTTAATACATTAGCATGTCATTAGCGAGCACTCACTCCAGGACTTCCCTCCTCACTGAATATTCAGCAGGTGCCAGTCCAATTTACAACAGCTTCACATAATTGTGAACCTGGCAGCCTCACCTCTCAGGGGGATTTTGGAGGTGAGCTCTCAGTCCAGGGTGTGAAATCCTCAAGGTGCACTAGAGAGGATGGGGGCGACACTGATAAGTTCAATTTGGGCCTGGGGGTGGGGTTCAGTCTCCCAATCTCGGGGGATAGGGTTTGCTAGCAGGCTTTATCTCCTTTTCATTTTTGGGAACCCCATGCTTTAAGGAAGTCTGGAGGCTGGCATGCAGGCATCGCTTCCTGTGCTCTCCTTGCTGGATTTGTGTCCAAATCACTGCGGCATGTGTGCCCTTCTTTAGTGGGAGCTGGAATGTGGGTGCGAGGAGGTAAATGCTGAGGGTCAGCACTGGGGGTGACTGTGAGGTTCCTGGGTGGAGTTCCATGAAAGGCCAGGCTGCAAGGGCGGAGTGGGGGACTTGGGAATGGGTTGCATTCCCTGTCTAATGAGGCATGAAGACGACTGCAGTGTGAGTTTGAACCCCACTTTGGCAGCACAGCGAGGACAGAGATGTTAAGCTACATGAAAGTTCAAATCCATTCGTCAGGGAAGTTTGAATGTCAGGAATTAGTGTTGGGATGGATGGCTGCGACTGATGGAAGAGCTGGAGAGGAGGGTAAGGCTGGGATAGAGAGCATCCTCTCTGGCTGCATCACAGCCTGGTATGGCAACTGCTCGGTCCAAGATTGCAAGAAACTGCAGAGCGTGGTGAACTCAGCCCAACGCATCACACAAGCTTGCCACCCCCACATTGATTCTGTATACACCTCCCGCTGCCTCAGGAAGGCAGACAGCATTATCAGAGACCCCTCCCACCCAGGCATTGCCTTCTTCCAGACCCTTCCATCAGGCAGAAGATACAGAAGTCTGAAGACTCGCACATCCAGGCATAGGAACAATTTCTTCCCCACAGCTACAAGACTCCTCAACGACTCCCCCTCAGACTGATCTGTTCCCTGTAAGAACACTATTTACGACATCCTATGCTGCTCTTGCTCATGTATTTGCTTTGTTTGGCCCCTTGTTCCACACTGTAGCCAATCACTGTTTGTCGATGTATCATTTGTCAATGCTCTCTGTTGATTATTCTTTTGTCTACTATGTACATACTGTGTATGTTCCCTCGGCCGCAGAAAAATAATTTTCACTGTACCTCGGTACATGTGACAATAAATCAAATCAAATCAAATCAAAATCAAAAATGTGCAGGTTTGATGAATTGGCCATGCTAAATTGCCCCCTAGTGTCCAAAAGGTTAGGTGGGGTTATTGGGGTAGGACACGAGTGTAGGCCTAGGTAGGGTGATCTTTTGGAGGGTCGGTGCAGACTCGATGGGCCAAAGGCCTCCTTTTGCACTGCAGGTTCTCTATTAATCTAAGGCCAGAAAATCCCAGCCCAAGTTTCAGGCATCAGTTCATCAACAATATTGTGCCGTGGATTGTTCTAATTCCTAGCTAATTCACTGTGTGAAGTATGCATTGTGTAGACTTTTTAACGTCGTGTCAGTGCACAAATCACTAGTGGGAGTGCAAACATATCTCCCTAATCCCCTGCACCTGATGATTTTATGGACCTCCTTTGCTTTCCAATGATGAAAGTTTTTTCCCCTCTCATCCAAGCCAATCAGAACCCTCCACACCTGCTAAGAAGCTGTTATAACCCACAAGTACCCACGGGGCGAGAACAATTAACTTCCTCGTGGACCTTGCAGAATATGAGGGGGGGACCTTTAAACAACGTGTAGTTGTAGGGTATATAAAATCGGCCAATTAGACACCGGCAACGCTGACCCAGTTGGAATCTACCGTGTCATATGTACATTAGTGACTGTAAATGAACTAAGTTTCTTTGAAATACTGAGTGTGGATTTCTTTGTGGTCTTATAAAAGGAGCATTGACTAATCACAACACTGAGGCAGAAGTCCACTGGACCCCGGCAACGCCATTTCGCATCCATCCTTTTCAGAATGATGCTGGTTCCATTGAGTCTGACATACATGTAAGCATTAATCTATCTCGGCATAAGTAATGTGTATCGAGTGGACACACAATCAACATTGTTTTTTTCCCAAAATTATCATGGTGGGGTGGAGATTGAGCTGGATAATACCTCAGCTGTTAAGAGGTAAAACAATGGTATATGGTGTAAAGTCATTTTATCAATTTCTGTATATGAGTGAGCATGTATCTATATGTGGCTTATAATACCCCATTCCATCCCACACAGAGAAAAATGTGAGGAAATAAAATAGTTTTTAAAAATGTGTTTATGGCATGTGGGCATCGCTGGCTGGCCAGCATTTATTGCCCATCCCGGAGGGCATTGCTGTGGATCTGGAGTCACATGTAGGTCAGACCAGGTAAAGACAACAGATTTTCTTTCCTAAAGGACGTTAGTGAACCAGATGGGATTTTAACGACAATCGACAATGGTTTTATGGTCATCATTAGACTTTTAATTCCAGGCATTTATTGAATTCAAACTTCACCATCTGCCATGGTGGGATTCAAATGCAAGTCCCCAGAACGTTACCCTGGTTCTCTGCATTGCAAGTCCAGCGACAATACCACTACTCCACTGCCTCCCATTTATGCACTTGGAGATAATTTACAACTACATGTTGTACATTTTCATGTTTACATTTTTATTAGAGGCAGTTTGGTTCAGCATTGAAAAATATCTCCAAAAAGTTCTGGAAAATTCAATCATAGGAGTTACCAATCAGAGAAAAGTTGCCCCTCCCTCCACCTTCCAAAATTGTTCTGTAAAGTTGCTCCTCCAAACACAAGCTGTTTCTCTCCTTCCCTTACTGCTGATAGGCGTACTAGTGAGACTACCAGCAGCAAACACAGCGATAAATAACCCAATACTTGTAGGAGCAGCAAACAGCTGGAAAGGTAGTGCCGGTGGTGCGGACTAGAGCAGCAGTAATGCGTGGGGCCTGAGAATCTGAGTGACTAGGCTGGAGGATCAGAGCAGTATCATGGTGCGTGGCCCGAAGACTAGAGAAGAGGCAGTGAGAGAAGCTGCTGCGATGTGTGGGAAGCCACGCCAGGAATGGGAAGTGAGGCTGGTGGGGAGAGGGAAAAGAGGCCAAGGGGAAACAAGGCCCAGGAAGGTGATGCTGGGAGGGAGACGAGTGGGGACCAGTCCGGGATCTCACAGAGCTCGGTGCACAGGTGCATCCGTGCCATCACGGAGGCCCTATATGAACGGCCGACACCGTGCATCTATTTCAATGTGGACCAAGCCTATCAGGATGCCCGGGCAGCGGGGTTCGCCGCCATCGCCTACATGCCCCACATCCAGAGGGTGATAGATGGGATGCATGTCTCACTACGAGCATCTGCAGATGATAGGCCACTGCAGACAAATCGAAAGGCGTTCCATTCAATGAACGTATGATCAAATGTGATCAGCAGCTGCACGTCTGCGGCCGGTACCCGGGCACTGTGCATGATGCCTTCATCCTGGCATACTCGATGATTCCTGACATGTTCCCGACCCACCCCCCCGAAGCTGGTGGGTTGGCTCCTGGGCGACGGATGTTATCCACTGCGGTCGCGGCTGATGATGCCTATCCGGAGGCCACAGACCGATGCCGAAACCCGCTACAACGACGCGTGTGCAGTGACCAGGAGTGTGATCGAGCGGTGCTTCGGCCTCCTGAAGACGTAGTTCAGGTGCCTGCACCGCTCTGGAGGGGCCCTCCAGAATGATGCTGAGAGGGTTGCCTGCATCCTGGCGGCCTGCTGCATCCTCCGCAACATCGCTCAGCAGAGGGGAGATGTGCTGGAAGGGGATGACGGCCAGGCCTCCTCCAACGAGGAGGATGCGGGGGAGGGTGAGAATGGTGAGGACATGGGTCCCAGGCAGTCAACGGAGACCGCATGGCGAGTGCATCAGAGACAACATGCACGGAATGCTCTGATCGCCTCCAGGTTCACCGACTATAGCGGGGGGGGGGGAGTAATAATCTCTATCTCTCTTTCTCTCGGCCTCTCTATCTCTCTCTCTCTCTCTCTCGGCCTCTCTAGCATAGCATATTGCTATTTGTGACAATAATAAAGATTATTATTATGATTATCCCATGCCACACCCCGCACCCAGTGGCCATCATCCCCCTACCCCGCCTACAACCCCCTCTGGGATACATACCTGGCACATGGCTGCCTATGAGAGGGGCAGCACTGCCCTGGGCCTCAGCCAGCACCTGCACAGAATACCCCAGGCCTTGGACATGCTGATCCATAGCCCAAATCCTCCCCATCTGGGACTGCTCCATTATTGACTGTGCCACCCCCTTCTGGGTCTGTGTCACATCTGCCAGTGACTGCGCCATCTCTCTGTGGGACTGGGCCACCTCCCTCTGTGTCTGTGCCACACAGGCCAGCACCAAGGCAATGCCGCTGACGTTCTCAGACATGGCCTGCTGTGACTCGGCCACATTCAGGAGTGCCGCTGCAATTTCCAGGTGGTTCTGGAACATTGCTGCCCATGAGGGCATGTTCTGGAACTCGGCCAGCACCTGCACAGAATGCCCCAGGCCTTGGACATGCTGATGCATATTCGCAACCCTCACCCCCCAATGCCTGCAATGTGGATGCTGCCCTTGCAGTGTTGGCCTGGGTGGCACACATTGTCGGCACCACTTCCTGCTCCTGCACACTGTTCGACTCCTCCAACTGCACCTGCAGGTGCTGGATGCTCGCCGACATCCCCTTATGCAGTCCCTGACTCTGTGACTGCATCTCCATAGTCGATGGGACTGTCTGTTCCAGGAGCCCCAAACCAATCTGGACGGCAGCTAGTTCCTGGGGTCGGCCCACCCTCTGGCCGTCCGCCCCCTTGGGCATTCCTAACTCCACCTGATGCACCGGAGCAGCTGTGTGATGTGCATCAGAGGGTGTCCCAGGAACCTCTTCACAAAAGTGCCCAACTGAGGTGAGCGCCTCTGGGATGGTGGAGGGTGTTGGAGACAGCAGTGATGGGAAATCAGTGTCATCCCTTGACTCGAGCTCTGGGGTGCCCTGGGTCTCGCATCGAGGGCCCCCGTCCATGCTCGTCTCCTCGTTGCTGGTCGGCACACTGGTGGGCTCCGGCTGTGGCATTGGCTGGGGGCGGGGACACCAGATGGACCCTCCCCATCTCCAGCAGCTCCTGTAAGACACAAGACATGATGCATGATTAGACCCTGGGTTGGGGGGGAGGGGGGCAAGGGTGAGGGTAGTGTTGGAATGACGATGGTGTTGTGCGTTTTTCTGCCATCTTGTTGGCATGGTGTGTGTGGGGAGTGAGGTGTGGAAATATGGCTGCAGACTTGTCAGCTTCCTGAGTGGCAATCACAAATCTGGCGGATCCCACACTGTTTCTCATTAGAATCGATTGTGTTCCACATGGCACTGGTGCTAGCCCCTCAACAGTCGCTGAATCAATCCAGGTGCGGTGCCAGTTGTGCTGTTGTGGAAGTCCATGAATACTGCGCCGGCGTCAACACGATGGGCGGGAATCTCCGATTGGCAATGCTGATTTTGTAATCGCCGATCGGGCAGAGAATCCCTCTTTACAAGGGGGCGGCACCTGTTTTTGGAAGCTCCGCTCCCTCCAAAACAGCATCATCGAGGAGTACGCCGCACGCCGTTGGGACGGCCTCAGGGCTGTGTCCAGCGCCGCCAACAGTTGGGCGGGAGTTTCGGCGAGGGCCGGGGAGACTGGTGGGGGGTGACCTGGGGGTGGCGAGGAGGTTTCCAGGGGGGGCGCTATCTGGCAGGTCGGGTCCGCATGCGGCGGGCGCCATGTTGTACCGCGCGACCGCTGCAGGTCACCGCTGTGCGCATGCGCAGCCACGGACCCAGCAATTCTCCAGCCGTTTATATCGGGAAGGCCGTGCGTTTTACGTGGTGAGGCTGCTGGCCCCTCACCGGTTGGACAATTGGTGCTGGGGCCTCGCCGATTTTTCCGATGAAAAACGCCACGGATCCACTGGACATAAGCCCCAACATCGGAGAATCCAGCAGTCTCAGGAAAGGAGAATTCTGCCAACTGTGTTTGCTTTTGTCGTCAGACTTCGGAAAATATTGGAACATTGTGAATTTGCTGCTGCTCTCAGTGACATGCTGTGTGGCCGGTTAGTCTGTGGGATCAACAGCAGAAACCAAGATATCTTTGGACCAAGAGGTTGAGTTGGCTCAAGCAAGTGAAAGTGCTGAACAAACTGCTTTTGGTTTAGAAAACATGCAAAGTGAGGTGAACCAATTATGGGGGAAACGGCGGCCACTTGAGATTCCCAAAGTGAGGAAGCAGCAGAGCCAGAGATGAAGTAAAGTGACCGGCAGTCACAAGGTTTAAGTCTTGTTACCATTGAGGGGGAGAACATCCCCAAGACAAATGTAAGTGTAGGGAATTCATCTGTTTCAGATGTAATGAGAAAGACCAGCTATAAGCCAGAATCAGAGTCCAGGGGCGTCATTCTCCGACCCCCCGCCGGGTCGGAGAATGGCCGTAGGCCGCCGTGAATCCCGCCCCCGCCCCCGCCGAAGTCTCCGGTACCATGGCGGAGGCGGAAGAGACTCTCCCCACTGCGCATGCGCGGGAAACTGACAGCGGCCGCTGACGCTCCCGCGCATGCGCCGCATTTCCACGCCAGCTGGCGGGGCAACAAACGCCATTTCCGCCAGCTGGCGGGGCGGAAATCCCTCCGGCGTCAGCCTAGCCCCTCAATGTTGGGGCTAGGCCGCCAAAGATGTGGAGCATTCCGCACCTTTGGGCCGGCGCGATGCCCGCCTGATTGGCGCCGTGTTTGGCGCTAGTCGGCGGACATCGCGCCGTTGGGGGAGAATTTCGCCCCAAGTTCTGAAAAAGAAACATTGGTGACTCCAGAGAACAAGCTGGAGAAAACCCCTGGGGAAAAATCAGGGGCGGGATTGTTCGACCTGCCAGACCACTTTTCTGATGCGGTCTGCCCCCACCAGCAGTCGGATCATACGTCCCGGCAGCCGGCCAATAAGGTTTCCCATTGTGGCCACCCCCACTCCGGCGAAGCAGAGGATCCCGCCAACTGAGAATCCAGCTGCAGACATGTACAAGCTCAACATGGTGAGATTAATTAAAATACCCCCCATTGAGATTCTTCTTGTCTTCAACTGCCATCCTCTTAAAATGGAGGTCAATTCAGGCGCGGCTTCCACAATAGTTGGTGAGAAAACATTTTGGTATTTGCAGGGAGGGCTGCAGTCTGTGAATCTCAGCAGTACATCGGCCACCTTAGCCACCTATGCTGGAGAGGCACTGAAGATATCAGGATATCAGGGATGGAATCAATTCTGGTGTTGTACCAACTGCAGCCAGCCCAGCTGCTTTTAATTATAAGGAAGGGACAAAAGCCAAGCCTCATGGGGTGGGGTTGGCTTGAAATATTCAGCATCACTGACAGGGTTTACCAGGAACTTCTACGGAAATACTACAAGAGAGAGTCAGGATGCTTCAAAGGTGTGAAAGTAAAGATCTATGTAGAGCCAGAAGCCACACCAACAGTGTTTTCACGCCGGACCGATGTCTTATGCTCTAATTCAAAACATGGAGATGGAGTGGAAGTGTCTGAAGGACCTGGGGGGTAATTCCTCCAGTACAGTTTTTAGAATGGGCATCACCCATCTTCCCAATGTTGAAGCAGGATCGCACAGTACAAATCTGTGGTGATGATATGCTGCTAAAGAAGATAAATATCCTATCCCCAGGATATAAGATTTACATGTCAAGTTGGCAGGAGGCTTCAAATTCACCAAATTGCATTTAAGCCATGTATACCGGCAGCTTGAACTGGGCGATGTGTCAAAAACATGGGCGGGCTTCACATTGCGACGTCTTGCGAGATTGCATTAGATCTCACGAGGTGTGCCGGATAGATCCCGGGAGCGGGGTCTCCCAGCATGTACCATCCATGTTCCATCGCAAAGCACTGTTTTTCGGACACAGCGTAGCTGGTAGATCGCGCCCCTCTATATTTCATCTGGCCACCTTAAGATGTGGACCAACAAAGACTTGCGTTGTCAAGATGGAAGCATGCTTCTCACAGGCTGGTATTTTGAGAAGTAAGGACAGATCAAGCCCTGTATGCAAGGTAGGGATGTAATCACTTGTGAGGATGGGGTTCTCTTGTGGGGATGAGAGTGAAAGTGCGACCCCCAGGGTGGAAGACTCTTTCCCAAGAATTACAAAGCAGTCACCCTGGTCAGTCTAAGATGAAGATGCTGGTCAAGAGTTACGTTTGGTGGCCAGGGATCAACAAGGATATAGAAAGTATGGTCAATATGAACCTCCCTGCAGCAGGTTTGCACCCTTGGGAGTGGCCAGGGCACTCATGGAAAAGCCCCCACATTACCTTTGTGGATCCTTTCATGGGTCTGATACTTTTGATTGTGGTAGGTGCCCACTCAAGGAGGCTGGATGCTCAGCTTAAACGTTCAACCACTGTGACAGCCACCATGGACAAGCTGAGGGAAATCTTTGCCATTCACAACCTAACCGAGATGATCGTCTCAGACAATGGTACTGACGGAAGAGTTTCAACTCTTCGTTAAATCCAACGGGATCCAGCATGGCAGTATGGAAGCACACGTGGCTAACACTGTGGCTTCACAATGCCAGGGTCCCAGGTTCGATTCCCTGCTGGGTCATTGTCTGTGCGGAGCCTGCACGTTCCCCCCGTGTCTGCGTGGGTTTCCTCCGTGTCATGATATACATCAGCATATCATGGTGCAATCACACACACCCTGGCACACTGATGGACATACAGCAGGACAAACCAGCATACACAACATCGCAGCCAATCACCAGTGAGAGCACATGCACTATAAAGACAGGGGACACCTGCTCATTCTAGCAGCAGCCAGCTCAGAGCACAGAGCTCTCAGCCTACTTCTCAGACATTCACCATGTGCTGAGTGCCTCACCTAGATAGTGATAGGACAAGGTCCACAGATAAGCTGGGAATGCACGTACCCAAGCTTACAGTATGTTATTACAGTTGAGTTGTTAATAAAATAGAGTTACACCATCTCCAGCCGTGTTGACCTGTTTGTAGACCAGAACACCCAACACGACATGGTTCCAGGAGTGGACGCATACTAGCCCCTGTGAGACCTACCTGCAACTTATCAGCAATCCGCCATCCTACAGCATGGAGAACATCAACCCGCCGCCGCCGCTACGCATCGCTGGCAATCTCGGGGTGAATGGAAGCTTTTTAAACAGCGTTTCCAGCTTTTCCTAGAGGCCACAGACAGGGAGAATGCATCGGACACCAGGAAGATTGCCCTTCTTCTCTCCATGGCAGGGCAACACGCCATCCACATCTTTAACTCCCTTACATTCACGGACGGCGAGGACAAAACCAAATACAAGACGGTGCTCCTAAAATTTGATGAACACTTCAGCGTTGAACTTAACAAAAGCTTCGGGAGGTACCTGTTCCAACAGCGCCTTCCGGGGAAGGACGAGCCTTTCCAGTCTTATTTAACGCACCTCTGCATCCTCGCGCAGTCCTGCAGCTATGGACCCACCTCTGACTCCATGATACGCGACCAGATAGTTTTTGGGGTCATGTCGGACACCCTGCGCCAGCAGCTCTTAAAATCAAGCAACTTACCATAGCAACGGCTATCGAGACCTGCGTCCTGCATGAGAATGCCACCAGCCGGTACTCACACAGCTAGGCAGCTGAAACGGCGCGGCAGGGGCCCCACGAGGCGGAGCGGGTGCAGACGATCGAGTACCTCCCGGCCCGCGGCCCGGTGGAGGGCGGCCGTTTTGCACGCCTTCCGAGGCCTCCCGCGCTTGTACGCGCCAAGAGAGGGGACGTTGATGCGGAGGAACACGATGCGCAGGCACGCACTACGCAAGACCGCACCGCGCATGCGCGATGGCACAACGAACGCACTGATGTCATGACGTGCGTCAATTGTGGCTCCGCCCATTTAAAGCGCCAATGTCCGGCCAAAGCGTGACAATGTCTACGCTGTGGCAGGCTTGGCCACTATGCTGCCTGCTGTTGAGCACCTCAGCCTGCCAACTCGCAACAGTTTAACCAGCCTCGCAGAAATGTTCGGGCAATTCTACCCACGTTCACCGAGTCCGATCCTGACATCATACAGACCAGTGACACTGAGGACAGGGAGCCTTTCCTCATTGCTGTCATCAACAAGTCCCCGAGTCGAACGCACCAGCCGCTGTCGGTGCACAGAATTGACGAGTGGTGTGCCACCCTGACGGTCAACCGATCCCAGATCACATTCCGCCTGGACACGGGTGTTCCGCAAATCTCCTCGCATGGTCAGCATTCCAGACCCTGAGGGTCAAGCCAGCAATTCTTCCATCCATCTGTCAACTGGTCGACGATAATGGCAACGTCATCCCCGCCACGGGATCGTGCCAACTCGAAGTGACGCACATCTCGCGTAAAGCCATCCTACCCTTCGAGATCGTGGGCTCTTCAAAGGACTCTCTGCTAGGCGCACAGGCGTGCAAACTCCTCCACCTCGTTCAGCGAGTACACTCTCTCTCTCCAGAAGGCACGTCTGACTTCCAAGATGCGGAATTCAGGGCTCAACTAAACTCAATCCTCTCTCACAACCAGGATGCTTTTGAGGGCATGGGCACACTGCCCTACACATACAAAATCCTGCTCAAACAGGATGCCACCCCGGTAGTTCATGCACCTCACAGAGTCCCCGCACCCCTCAAGGATCACCTCAAGCAGCAGCTGCAGGACCTTCAGGACCAAGGAGTGCTTTCCCGGGTGACGGAGCCAACTGCATGGGTCAGCTCCATGGTGTGCGTCAAGAAGCCTTCCGGCGAGCTCCGGATCTGTATTGACCCGAAAGACTTAAATCGCAATATAATGAGGGAACATTACCCAATACCCAAACGTGAGGAGATCACGTACGAGGTGGCTCGGGCAAAAATATTCACCAAGCTTGATGCCTCAAAGGGCTTCTGGCAGATTCAATTGGATCAGTCCAGCAGGAAGCTGTGTACCTTCAACACTCCATTTTGCAGATACTGCGACAATAGGATGCCATTTGGAATCATATCGGCCTCTGAATTTTTCCATCGCAACATGGAACAGATGATGGGGGGCATCGCAGGCGTGCGCGTCGATGTGGACGATATCATTATTTGGTCTAGCACAATGCAGGAGCATATCAGTCGCCTCCAGCGCGTCTTTCAACGGATACGGGACCAGGGCCTGCGCCTCAACAGAGCCAAATGTTCTTTTGGCCAAACCGAGCTCAAGTTCTTGGGGGACCACATCTCCTGGTTAAGTGTGCAGCCGGATGCCGACAAGGTGGCGGCCATCACAGCTATGCAGAAGCCGACAGACAAGAAGGTGGTGCTACGCTTCCTAGGAATGGTCAACTTCCTGGGAAAATTCATCCCTAACCTCGCTTCCCACACCACAGCTCTCTGGCACCTTGTCAGGAAGACAACTGAATTCCAGTGGCTTCCCACCCACCAGTGTGAATGGGAGGAGCTCAAGGTCAAGCTGACCACCGTCCCGGTACTGACGTTCTTCGATCCTGCAAGGGAGACGAAGATCTTGACTGACGCCAGCCAATCCGGCATTGAGGCGGTCCTCCTGCAATGCGATGATGCCTCATCATGGGCCCCTGTCGCCTATGCGTCATGTGCCATGACCCTCACAGAGCAGCGCTTTGCGCAAATTGAAAAGGAGTGCCTAGGCCTGTTGACTGGCATTGACAAGTTCCATGACTATGTGTATGGCCTTCCCCAGTTCACTGTGGAGACCGACCATCACCCGCTGGTTGGCATCATCCAAAAGGACCTTAATGACATGACCCCTCGCCTCCAGCGCATTCTGCTCAAACACCAGAGGTACGACTTCCAACTTGTATACACCCCGGGTAAAGACCTGATCATAGCAGACGCTCTGTCCAGGGCAGTCGACACTCCATCCGTCCCAGAGGGGTTCGTTGGCCAAGTCGATGCACATGTAGCCTTCACTTCTGCCAATCCGCCGGCCACTGACGAACGCCTTGCCCACATTCGCCGTGAGACTGCGGCTGACCCCCTTCTGCAACGTGTGATGCACCACATGACAGATGGGTGGCTCAAGGGACAATGCCCACAGTTTTACAACATTCGGGACGACTTGGCAGTCGTGGATGGTGTCCTCCTGAAGCTGGACCGCATTGTGATCCCACACAGCATGCACCGGCTTGTCTTAGAGAACAGCTGCACGAAGGCCATCTCGGCATTGAGAAGTGCCGACGGAGGGCCCGAGAGGCTGTATACTGGCCGGGAATAAATGATGACATTGCCAACAATGTGCTCAATTCTCCCACCTGTCAGCGGTTCCAGCCGGCACAACCACGTGAGACCCTTCAGCCCCATGAGTTGGTCACGTCCCCCTGGTCGAAGATGGGCATGGACCTGTTCCATGCGCTCGGCAGGGACTACATCATCATCATCGACTACTTTTCCAGCTATCCAGAGGTCATACGCCTGCACGACACCACGTCATCGGCTGTTATCCGGGCCTGTAAGGAGACCTTTGCTCGCCACGGCATTCCACTCACCGTGATGTCAGACAATGGCCCCTGCTTCGCGAGTCAGGAATGGTCTTCCTTCGCTAGTGCATACAACTTTGCACACGTGACGTCCAGTCCCCTGCACCCTCAGTCAAATGGCAAAAGCAGAGAAGGGCGTCCACATTGTAAAAAGGCTCCTCTGCAAGGCTGCTGATGCAGGATCTGACTTCTGCCTCGCCTTGCTGGCCTATCGCTCGGCCCCACTGTCCACGGGCCTATCGCCGGCCCAACTGCTTATGGGTCGCACCATCAGGACCACTGTGCCGTCCATTCATGTCCAAGACCTCGACCATGCTCCGGTACTTCTGCGGATGCAACAAGAGCGTGAGCAACACAAGGCGGCTCATGATGCTCGTTTAAGGGGCAATACTTCGCAGGCCACATGACTGGCCAGAAGCCTATGGGGATGAAGCTTGGGAATGTTAGCCTCTCAGGTGTGTAGGTGCAGACCAACCATTGGCCGTTTGGTCAGAGTTAGCTTGGTCGTTGGGGGGACTAGATCTGTGTGGTGGTTGTATTATTCTGTATATAAAGTTCTTTGTTAAATAAATCACCATTGTGATTTAACACTGCCTCGCTGCTTGCCTCGCAATACAACAAGAACAATGAACTCATCACGAGGATAGCTCTTGGCAGTTTGAGATGCAATTAATTGCATCTTAACTTTACAATCATGCTTGATCTTCTTTGCATATAATTGATCAATTAGAAAATAAATTGTTATTGGCATACAGCAATAGCGTTACCGATATACTGAAGTTTTGTTTGGTAAGAATATCAGAGTCCAGATGATAATGATCTTGCTATTGATGGGAATCACACCTCTGTGTCTTTGGAAATATATTGCACCTGCTGTATGTTTAGAGTTTGCACAACAACTGCAGTTTTCCAAATAAAAGTAATGTATTTTTAGTGTGCGGTCGACAGGTGTATTGATCTTGTTCAGCTACTTGGCGAACATTTTGTGTCCTGGAAGATTTGAAACTTCCCCTGTTCTGGTAGCTGTGACCCTGGCTAATTGTGCTAAATGCTGGTTAAATGCTGCCGACTGTTATGGCCTCTTTTAAATTGCTCTCATCATTTTCTCTTAATCTCTCCCCACTCAGTCCCAAAAGTATGGAAAGCCATGCTCCAGTAAATAGCTTCTCTCGCTGAACACAACAAAACCACCTTTAAGCCAATTCATTTTGTGCTCAAGCTCCCACAGCACTATGGCCAATTAGAAATGTCATCGCTCATTATGGGGGGAAAAAAAAATCAGGTTATAGGAGATGGATAAGTGACTTGGAATTCCTCGTGGAGCGCAAGAGCAATGGCGATTAGTATTATTGAATCTGTCAGTGTGGGCGCCATTGGTTGGGGCAGCATTAGTTGTCCATTTCAGAGGGCAGCACAGTAGCAAAGTGGTAAGCACAGTTGCTTCACAGCTCTAGGATCCCAGGTGCAATTCCCGGCTTGGGTCACTGTCTGTGCGGAGTCTGCACGTTCTCCCCGTGTCTGCGTGGGTTTCCTCTGGGTGCTCCGGTTTCCTCCCACAGTCCAAAGATGTGCAGGTTTCATAGATTATCATAGAATTTACAGTGTGGAAAGAGCACCCCACCCAAGGTCAACACCTCCAGCCTATCCCCATAACACCATAACCCAGTAACCCCACCCAACACTAAGGGCAATTTATCATGGCCAATCCACCTAACCTGCACATCCTTGGACTGTTAGGTGGACTGGCCATGATAAATTGCCTTTAGTGTCCAAAAAGGTTGGGCGGTGTTACTGAGCTATGCTGTTATGGAGGTAGTGTGGAAGCATAGGCTTAAGTGGGGTGCTCTTTCCAAGGGCCGGTGCAGACTCGATGGGCCGAATGGACTCCTTTTGCACTGTAAATTCTATGATTCTAAGAGTAAACCACATTCCTTGGGTCTGGAGTCACAGGGAGGGCGAGATCCAGATCGCAACATCTCGTGAGATCTCGTTGGTACTCGCATAGTGTTCCGAGCAACGCAAATCTTGCAAGAGGCTTCATCGCGTCACTGAGTCGGGCGTGACGAGGATGTCCAATCAGGCCCAAAATTTTCAGATTTTGTGATTAATCACAGTATTTTGTATATTTCTTTTTGCGAATGGGAAACAAATATCAGGAATTGGAACATTTAATCACTACCTCAGCACATACAATTTAGGTGGGCTATTTGAAGGCAGGGAAACTGTTTACATCCTTTATTACCCAATAGCTTTCCACAGTCGTATATTCTCTCAACCAGAAGAGCTCTGAGTGACACATTTAATCGAAACCGCCCAATGGGATACTTATTGGATCTGATCAGTGCCTGTTTTACAATTTGCCTAATTTTACTTGCCATTGATTTTGATGGTAAATAAAATGAAGCGGAGTGTAAAATCCAATTCCATCAACTTATCACCAGGCAGGAGCAGTTAAAATAGCCCCTTTAGATTCTGTACCACTTGATCACCCAGTGTGAACTTTAGAGTTACTCACTACTCTTGGGGTCGTTCAGTAAATGAACTCTTAAAACATGCCTGTAATTGTTGATGTACTGGACTTATGAAGGAGCAGATTTTTAATATGATTGTGAGGTTTTCTTGTCCTTAATAATGATCTCATCTGTTGTCTTCTTTCGCCAAGAATGGTGATTCTACTCGATTTCATAGAATCCCTACTCTGCATAGGGGGCCATTGGTCCATCAAGTCTGCCTGACGCCCCAAAAGGGCAACCCACCTAGGCCCACGTTAATCCCATATTCTGTAACCCCACCTAACCTACACATCTTTGGACACTAAGGTGAAATTTAACATGGCCAATCCACCTAACCTACACGTCTTTGGACACTAAGGTGAAATTTAACATGGCCAATCCACCTAACTTACACGTCTTTGGACACTAAGGTGAAATTTAACATGGCCAATCCACCTAACCTACATATCTTTGGACACTAAGGTGAAATTTAACATGGCCAATCCAGCTAACCTACACGTCTTTGGACACTAAGGTGAAATTTAACATGGCCAATCCACCTAACTTACACGTCTTTGGACACTAAGGTGAAATTTAACATGGCCAATCCACCTAACCTACATATCTTTGGACACTAAGGTGAAATTTAACATGGCCAATCCACCTAACTTACACGTCTTTGGACACGAAGGTGAAATTTAACATGGCCAATCCACCTAACCTGCCCATCTTTGGACACTAAGGTGAAATTTAATGTGGCCAATCCACCTAAACCTGCCCATCTTTGGACACTAAGGTGAAATTTAACATGGCGAATCCACCTAACTTACACGTCTTTGGACACTAAGATGATATTTAACATGGCCAATCCACCTAACCTACACGTCTTTGGACACGAAGGTGAAATTTAACATGGCCAATCCACCTAACCTGCCCATCTTTGGACACTAAGGTGAAATTTAATGTGGCCAATCCACCTAAACCTACACATCTTTGGACACTAAGGTGAAATTTAACATGGCGAATCCACCTAACTTACACGTCTTTGGACACTAAGATGATATTTAACATGGCCAATCCACCTAACCTACACGTCTTTGGACACGAAGGTGAAATTTAACATGGCCAATCCACCTAACCTGCCCATCTTTGGACACTAAGGTGAAATTTAATGTGGCCAATCCACCTAAACCTACACATCTTTGGACACTAAGGTGAAATTTAACATGGCCAATCCACCTAACCTGCCCATCTTTGGACACAAAGGTGAAATTTAATGTGGCCAATCCAACTAACCTACACATCTTTGTACACTAAGGTGAAATTTAACATGGCCAATCCACCTAACCTACACGTCTTTGGACACTAAGGTGAAATTTAACATGGCCAATCCAATTAACCTGCACATCTTTGGGCACAAAGGTGAAATTTAACATGGCCAATCCACCTAACCTGCACATCTTTGGGCTGTGGGAGGAAACCGGAGCCCAATGCAGAAACGGGGAGAATGTACAAACTCCACACAGACAGTCATCCAAGGCCGGAATTGAACCCAGTGCCAACAACCGTGCCACCATATCGCCCTCATCACCCACTTTGGCATTTCTGCAGTCATTTACCTTTACCTGCCTGGTGCAGTGCCGTGGAAATAATATTAGACGGAGTCTTTGAGCTTCATTTCAGGAGTTTATCAACACAATATCATGGAGAGGATGCAATGGTTAATGACCATTCTTCAGCACACTGAGTTACAGCAGAATAGAGCATTTTATTCCGAAATAAACAGCTTCTCGTGCAAAACAACCTCTGGTCTGGCCATGTTTATGTTAAATAACCTTGGGAGTGCTCTTGGTTTATTATCTCTTTTTTTTAAATAAATTGCTAGTACCCAATATTTTCCAATGAAAGGGCAATTTAGCTTGGCCAATCCACCTAGCCTGCACATCTTTTTATGTTGTGGGAGCGAAACCCACGCAAACACGGGGAGAATGTGCAAACTCCACATGGATAGTGACAGTGATCGAACTTGAGACCTTGGCGCCGTGAGGCAACAGTGCTAACCCACTGCGCCACTGTGCTGCCCGGTTTATTATCTCTTAACTGACAACATCCTGCAGTACGTTCTGGCGTCCTTGGCCACAACAACTCGTCCGCACAATAGGATTAATCTAAAAGTTGTTTACCAGTACTTTGTACTTTTACCCATCACTCTAAGATATGGCTAAAAACAGTGTTAAAATATAGTCGAGCAGTCCCAGCATGCTTTCGCAAGTGCTTTTCTTTAATCATAGCAACTAATATCAATATATTCTCAAAGTTGTCCAAAGCAATTAATAATTCCTCACATTACCTTCCTTCTACAATTCCCTCCTTGTTGACCTTTTGATCAACACCTTTTAGTACATTATCATGGGCGCAATTCTCCTATCGGGAGACTAAGTGCCGACGCCGAAGTGAAAACCGGAGTGTTTCACTCCGGCGTCGGAGGCCGTTCCCAGCCCCCTATTCTCCCACCCCCGGGGGGCTAGGAGCGGCGCTGCGTCATTTACGTGCGCTGGGCCTTGGCGCCACGTAAAAGCGGCGCCGCGTAAATAACATGGCCGGCGCCGCGTAAATGACATCATCCGCGCATGCGCAAGTTGACCGGCACCAACCCGCGCATGCGCGGTTGCCGTCCTCCGCGCGGCTGCCCCGCAAGAAAATGTCGGATGGATCTTGCGTAGCAGCGGAGGAAAGGAGGTCCTCCTTCAGAGAGGCCGGCCCGCCGATCGGTGGGCACCGATTGCGGGCCAGACCCCTTTTGAGTCCTCCCCCCCGGTGCAGGAACCCCCCTACCCCCCCCACAGGCCGTCCCCCCAGCGTTTCCGCGCTGTTCCCGCCGGCAGCGACCAGGTTTTGACGCCGCCGGTGGGAACATGTCGTGTTGGGCAGGCCGCTCGGCCCATCCGGGCCGGAGAATCAGCGCTCGCCCGTTACAAACAGTGAGCGGCGATTCTCCGAGCGGCCAGCCGTGATTCTTGCCGCGCCGGTTTGGGGGGGGTGGGAGTATCGCGTGCGGGTGCCGGGGCGGCATGGCGGGACTCGGGCGGCGCCCCGGCGATTCTCCCACCCGGCGTGGGGGGGGGGGGGGGGGGGGGGGGAAATTCCGCCCCGTGTCTTCCATATTAAAGGGTGGTATGTAATGTCTGGGAAATGGACGTATTACATCCTTGCATGTTCCCTGCGTGTTAGGAGGCTGGTACCAAGGTTGTAATATGCCAGGTTTCCTCCTACATTCACACAATATCCCGCGCAACATTTAAACAGTAACCATACAAAAAAAATATTATAAGGGCGATTATAATCCAGAATACAATTCTCTGTCCTGACGTTCCTAACCACCCAAACCCAAAGTCCCATCCTTCATCATCATGTAATTTTGCTACTTCTTTATCATGTGATCTACCAGATTATCCATTTTCTCTGAGTTATCAGGGATGTATGTGCAGCAGTCACTTCCAATCAGGGCACAAGTACCTCCCTTTTCAGCTAACAAGAAATCAAGAGCCATTCTATTCTGTAGGGCAACTGCTCTTATAGCTACCATTTCAGCTTCTATCTGTTTAACAGTCTCTGCAGTATCATTTGCTGCCTGCTCTAGGATATCCTGTAGTTCATGTAGTTCGTATATATTAGTTACTACTCCTAATGATGGTATCAGTATTCCCAGCATTTGTTCCCATATCATGACACTTTGTGTTGTCCTGTGATGGGGATGATCCTGTAATTGCTGGACATGATGCACATAAGGGACGACATATCCCAAATAACAGGAGCCTCCCAATTCTCTGGTAACCAAGGATACACTCACAGATAAAATACATGTCGTTATATGCGGTCAGGTTTCCTTTACTATCAGTCATCATTATTCTAGTTGATACCCCTTCCCAGGAGCCTCCACTAGTTTGGTTTTCAACTCCGGACCAATCAAAGGTGAATAGTCCTTTAGCTGTGTGGTGGTTTATGGGGGGTTGCCAATTCAAGGTCTGATCACACTGATCTGCGCCGACTGGATGGGTCCCATTTGTTTTCTGTTTCTTAAAGCATATACCTCCTTTTGAGACTCCAGCGTGATTGGGAAAGATCAAACAAGGAGATTGACGGGTTACATTAAACCTCGGCCACCACCATCTCTCAAACCTATTCATATCGTATCCAGCTGGTTTCCATTCTAACATATCCTGTGTACCTTCACCGCATCCTGTACTATTTTGTCTTAGATCCCATTCTGCTATCTCTTTACTGGTGAATGGGATAGGTCACACAGGGATGCCCTCCCCCGAGCACCTGGGAATTTGTGTACAAACCCAACAACTGGATTTATTTACCCTCTTGGCGTACGAGTGAGACATGTATATTAAGGTGTTAGCATTTAGTTCACTTCTTACATGATGTTTGTACACTATGATAATACATAAGAACAGTAGCACCTTCATTCCCTTCAGGTTAACGTTTCTCTCATATTCTCACAGTTCCGTATGATGTAATTTACAACGAGTTGCGTGGATCCCACCTGGCTTTTCTTTTACTTTAACGGCTGTTTGGGTTGTTAGCAGCACTTGGTAGGGTCCTTTCCACCTAGGAGAAAAAGAATCTTTGTTTAGTGCTTTCACATATACTTGATCTCCAGGTTTAAAGAGGTGTGTATTTCCCTCTTTTGGTTGCATCTGAGCCTGTCATCCTCTTTCATGTATTTTTCCAGCACTTTCGCACGTGGCTTGGGCATATTTTAGTGATGCCTCATCTGTCCATATTAAGGCCAATGCCGCTGGAGTCATTGGGGGTGTTGTTCCAGTTGTCATGGGCCGTCCCATTAATATCTCATACGGGGTTGAGCCCGTGTTGCGATTTTTCTGATTTCTCAGGGCATACATTATTCTGGGTATGGCATCTGGCCACAGCAGCCCATTTTGTTGACACGCTTTTGTTACTACTGTTTTAATTATTCCATCCGCCCTTTCCACCATTCCTGGGGATTGTGGCTGATATGGGATATGCAATTTCCAATCAAATCCAATGGCTTCTGTTAGGGCTTTGGTCAATTTGCTCGTGAATTAAGTTCCTCTGTCACTGTTAATACCTATTGGTATTCTAAACCTAGGTATTATTTCTTTTAACAGAATATTTACTACTGTTCTCGCATCATCTCTTTTGGTTGGAAATGCTTCTACCCATCGTGAAAACATATCCACTATCACCAGCATATATTTGAATCCTTTAGCCACCGGCATGTGCACAAAATCTATCTGCAAATTTTCAAAAGGCATTTTGGCTGTGGGACATGATCAAAGACAGCGGATGTTTTACCCTGATTATTCTTTTGACAAATCATACATGTGCAGGCTACTTTTTCAATTGTTACTGTAATACCTGGTGCATACCATTGTTGACATATGGTGTGTGTCATCCTTCCTTTGCCCATGTGAGCCTTCCCATGGGCAAGGCGACACAGTGGCAATAACAGACTTCTGGGGCATATTACTCGGTTAACTGGGTGGATCCAGATTTGATGTTTGTTTTGATAGCAACCCGCTTTTAGCCAAGAGCACAGCCCCTGTTGTAGCTGTGGGGCGGGTTCTCCGACCGCCACCGGGTCAGAGAATCCCCGTGGGGTGGCGCGAATCCCGCCCATCCGCCCTGACGCCGGCTGATGTATTCTCCGGCGTTGTTTTTCGGGCGGCGGCTGGATTCTCGCTATGCCATTCGGGGGATGTTGACAGCAGTCCCCCCTGCAATTCTCCGGGCCCTGATGGGCTGAGCGGCTGTCCATTTTTGGCCAGTCCCGCCGGCGTGGGTTACTCAGGTCCCACACGGCGGGATCTGGCAGGTGAGTATGTGTGGGCGGTCCTCGGGGGGAAGCGGGGGGTTCTGACCCCAGGTGGGCCCCCCATGGTGGCCTGGCCCGAGATTGGGGCTCACTGATCTGCGGGCAGACATGTTCTGTGGGTCACTTCTTCCTTCCGTGCTGGGCCCCTGTAGGACTCTTGTTAAGTATTGTGTTAAGAGACATTGCAATTAGTTGTTTCATTTATGTTAAGTATCCATTAATTGACACTGATATGTAAAGGGGCTTCAGGTGGCCTCTGTCGGGTGATGTATAGTTAGAGTTTTGTGCAAAGGCTGTTGGAATGAATTAAATGTGTGTTTGTGAAGAAGGAACAGAACTTTAGACTCTTCATATCACAGCAACTAAAATGTCTAACAATTGGTAGCAGAGGATGGTTGCTGTGTAAATGTGAAGGGTTGAAAGATACAACTTTTCTAGATCAAACCAAGGAGTGAGTGAGAAAAAAAAAAAGGGATATATGGCTGAACCGAGGATAAGTTTGGCTGGATATGACTACCGCCCTTATTTTCTGAAAGGGAATCGTACGACCAATGGAGAAGTGCAGTAGTTATGTGGACTAAGGTAACTGCTTTGGGAAAGAGAAAACAAGGTATGGCATTGGCTTTTTCTCTACCATATGGCAGTAAAATCCGAAACAAAGTGCTTTCTGAGCTGGAATTGGAAGAGTTAGACTCAGAAGAAGGTCTGGAGACTTTATTACATTATGTAAATAAGATTTATAAGAAAGATGACTTGCTAAGTGCGTATGAAGCATCATACTGTATCAGATTTTGATAAGTTCCGGAAAATGGAGGATATCTCCATGGTAGACTATATAATGGAATTTGGCAGACTATATGAAAGGCTGCAGAAACACAACCTGGAATTTCTACAGTCGGTGTTGGCCTTTAAATTACTTGACTGTGCTAGAGTGAGCAACATGGATAGGCTCCTGGTTTTGACAGGAGTTCAGTTTATTGATCAGGATATCTTATTCGAACAGATGACAAAAGCTTTACAAAGGTTTCTGAAGAAATATTTGATTCCGATGGCTCTGATGACCCAAATAGGTCAGCCTGCAATAAGGCAGAATATGAAAGATACACTATTGACAGGATGGCAAAATCGTATGGCTATGAACAGGGCTCAAGACTATAGAAGGAGACCGAGACAAGGAAATTATGAAGACAGAAACCCAGTTAGAACCTACAATAGGAACATGAATCCCAGAAATGCACGGGGCATGATAAATCGATGTTTTCGATGTGACTCTTTGTGCTTTCAACTGTCCAACTCGTTATGATAGAGTGTTTGAATCGACACATGACACGGAAGAGTCAGAAGAGGAAAAAGATAGTGACCAGAAAGAAAGCATTGTCCTATTGACAAGCAGATTTACACCGATAATGAGGGTGTTGGTTGCAGAATCCTTCAACTGTGCTGTATTGGACAGTGGCTGCACATCGACTGTGTGTGGAACTGACTGGTTAAAATGTTACCTGGACTCTTTAAGGTTAAGGAATTTGAAAGTTCCACAAGTTCCAGGTTTGGGGATGATAATACTCTGAAGTCGTTGAAAAGAGTGGTGATCCCTTGCAATATTGCCGGAGTGAATCATTTCATTAGCACAGATGTTGTATCAAGTGAGATACCTTTGCTTCTGAGCAGACCGTCGATGAAGAAAGCACACATGAAACTGGATATGGAACAGGATAAGGCAACAGTTTTTGGGAAGACGGTGGACTTACAATTTACACAGTTGGGACACTATTGTATTCCATTACTGACAAATAATATTTCAAGTAGAGTGGTTAAGGATGTGTTAATGGCAGTTGAAAATGGGACTTTAGCTGATAAAAAGCTTGTGGTATTAAAACTGCAGAGGCAATTTGCACATCCGTCTCCTCGGAGGCTAAAAAATGTATTAAAGGATGCAGGGGTAAGGGATGACGACTATACTAAACTGATAGAACAGGTTAGTGACCGCTGGGAAGTTTGTAGGAAGTATAGAAGGACACCAGCACGACCGATAGTAACCCTACCTTTGGCCAGGGATTTTAACGACATTGTGGCCATGGACCTTAAGTTCTGGGATAAAACAAATAATATATTTATTTTGCATTTTGTAGATTTAGCAACCAGATTTAGTCAATCAACGATTGTACGAAGTAAAGAAAAGAGAGTAATTCTGGATCAAATCGTGGAAAAATGGATAGGGACAGGAATGGGTCCACCTGCAAAATTCCTTACGGACAATGGGGAAGAATTTGCTGATGATGAGTTTAGGGATATGTGTGAAAACATGAATATCAGAGTTATGAATACGGCTGCAGAAAGCCCATTTAGTAATGGGGTCTGTGAAAGAAATCATGCTGTCATCGATGACATGCTTCAGAAAATTTTGGTAGATCAACCAAATTGCAGGCAAAATTCAGTTTTAGCGTGGGCAGTACATGCAAATAATTTGTTGCAGATGGTTGGGGGCTATAGTCCTTATCAATTAGTGTCTGGTAGAAATCCTAAAATTCCATCCATTTTGGATGACCAGCCTCCAGCTTGGGAGGGGACTACAATTAGCTCTGGTTTTGCTGAACATTTAAATGCTTTACATAGCAGTAGAAAAGCTTTTTTGGAAGCAGAAATCTCTGAAAGAATTCGCAGAGCTTTAAAACATAACGTACGGCCATCAGATGCCGTTTTTCAGCAAGGAGGCATGGTATACTATAAGAGAGACAATTCTAATGAATGGAAAGGCCCAGGAAAGATCATAGGCATGGATGGCAAAACAATTATTTTGCAACGTGGTAATCAAACTGTTAGGGTACATTCATCAAGGATAATGGGTACAGATTACAAATTTTCAAATTTAGATAAAGCAGACAGACATGATGAGGAGCCAGAGTCATCTGGTGCGCATGTGTTACAGAACTATGAGGACCAATTAACTGATATAGACAGGGTTTCTGTGGAGGAACACAACACGTCTGATAAATTAGAACAGGCCATTTTTCTGAAAGGGCAACTGCCAAAAGTTGGTGCAAAAGTGACATACTTGCCTGAAGGGTCTAGTGAATGGAAGGATGCAACTCTTATTAGAAGAGCAGGGAAGGCCACTGGAAAGTATAAACATTGGTTGAATGTACAGCATTCAGGGAAAAGAGTCAAGACAATGGATTGGGAAAACAAAGTTCAAAAATGGAGAGCAGAGAAACGCAGTGCCTGTTCAGATAATACATCGGATAGTGAACAGGTCCGCAGGAAAAGGTCGAGAACTATTGAAAGGACATCCCACAGCAGAAGGGAAAGATCAAGCAGTAGCAGTACAGAACGAGATACTAGGCGGGAGAGGGGACGTAGTTTATCAAGATCTCGGAACATGAGTAAAACTACGAATACTAATAGGAGTAGAAGCCCACATGCACGTGAGAGTTTGGTGGCTTCAAATAAATTAGATCACAAAGTTATCAAAGAAGCTAAACAGCAAGAATTGCATAGTTGGAGTGAATTTGAGGTATACACGGAAGTACCGGATAGGGGACAAAGCTCTATCCCACAGATGGATTTGCACGGAAAAGGTTCTTCCGGATGGAACTTATCGGGCAAAGGCCAGGCTTGTGGCAAGGGGAATTGAAGAAAGCTTAGAAGATCAGGATTTAAGGGTAGATTCACCTACAGCAAGAAAAGTTATTTTAAAGATCGTCTTGGCTCTATTAGCCACAAAGGCATGGGAATGCAAATCTATAGATATAAAAGCTTCCTTCTTGCAGGGGCATCAGCTCCAGAGAGATATTTTTCTCCGTCCTCCTAAAGAAACAGCTAACACAGAAGGGGTACTTTGGAAGTTGAACAAATGTGCATATGGATTAAATGATGCATCTAGAGTCTGGTATTTTTCAGTCAGGTCAGTTTTGTTGAAGTTAGGCTGTTGCCAGTTGAAAGCAGATCCTGCAATGTTTTACTGGCACTATAAAGGAAATTTTTCTGGCATTTTTATGATGCATGTCGATGATTTTTTGTGGGGTGGGACTAATGATTTTGAAGCTATTGTAATCTCTGGTTTGAGGAAAGAATTCAGGGTTGGAAGTCAGGCTTCCGACGTTTTCAGCCATGGCCTGCTGTGCACAGCTGTAATTTCGAGGTGGTTCTGGCACATGGCTGCGTGTGAGGTGGCAACCCTGGCTTGGATCTTGTCCAGCACCTGAACAGAATGCCCCAGGCCTTGGACATGCTGATGCGTAGTCACAACCCTTGCCCCCAATGCCTCCAATGCGGATGCCACCCATGCTGGCCTGGGTGGCACGCATGATCAGCACCACCTCCTGCTCTTGCGCTCTTGCACGGGGTTAGACTCCTCCACCTGTGCTTGTAGGTGCTGGATGCACGTCGACGACCCCTCATGTAGTCCCAGGCTCTGAGACTTCATCTCCACAATTGATGGGACTCTCCGTTCCAGATGCCTAAAACCCATCTGGATGGCAGCTAGTTCTTGGGGTCGGCCTGTCCTCCAAACCTCCGCCCCCCCGTGTGTTCCTACATTCACCTGATGAACCGGAGCAGCTGTCTGTTGCGCAGCAGATAGTGTCCCATGAGCCTCTTCACTAAAGTGCCCAACTGAGATGAGTGTCTCTGGCATGGTGGAGGGTGTTGGAGACAGCTGTGATGGGAAATCTGTGTCATCCTCCAACTCGAGCTCTGGGGTGCCCTGGGTCTCGGGTAGAGGGCTGGTGTCCAAGCTGCTCCCCTCGTCGCTGTAGGGGTGAGGCTGAGGGTAATGCTGAGGGTGAGGGTGGTGTGGGGGTGAGGGAGTTGTGAGAGTTGGGTGAGTCTGAGGGTGGTTTGGGTGTGGTATGGGGAGAGGGCGTTGACACACGTGTCATGGGGAACTGCAACTAAGCAGGGTCTCACTTCCTTGCCCGCGGCCGATCTTCACCCCGGCGACCTCCCTTTCATCTGGGCCACTGACCATGTCCTGGGCTCTATATTCTGCCATGGTGAGGGGCCGCAGGTCCTGTTTTCCCCCTCCAGTTTTCTCCCGCTCTCAGCGATTATGGGTGGCCTTCTTCTGGGGGTGCAAAGAGAAAATGACAGTGTTAGACAGCCTGACGCATGCAGCCCACGGGGTGTGTAGCCAGTGGCTCCAGTGGCCCGGGCACCCGGTCATGACGGCTGGTATGAAGGCCGACATGTGGTGCAGAGTGGGGGTTCAGCCGCCCACCGGGCGGGGAGGTTTGGATTACGGGTGTGTGGGAATAGTGCACAAGTGATGTGGCAAGGGCACAGTGATGCCTATTCACCCTGGCCGCCTGAGGAGGTCGTGCAGTTTTTCTGACATTGCTGTCCGGTCCAGACAGTGTTGCTCACTGCGCTCACCATCTCTGCCACCTGTGCCCAGGCATGGCGAATAATGATAGGTGGCAGCCTCCTTCCTGGGCTAGGCTACAGGGTGGCCCACCTCTCCGCCACCGTGTCCAGGAGGCTCTACAGCTCAGCGCGGTGAATCTTGGGGCCGTTCTCCTCGCTGCCATCTTGTTCGCTGGGGTGGTGTGTGTGGGGAGTGAAGTGTATATATGCGGCTGCAGCTTGTCAACCTCCTGAGTGTCAATCGCAAATCCGGCGAATCCCACACAGTTTCTCGTTGGAATCGATTGTGTTCCGCGTGGAGCCGCTGCTAGCCCTTTGACAGTCGCTGAATCGGTCTAGGTGCGGCGCCAGTTTTACTGCCCACGACTCCTGCACCGGCGTCAACATCTAGTCTCAGAAATTGAGAACCCCCCTGCATGTATGTAAACATTGTGGTTAGAGCACGTCAGAGTTACTGAATCATGAAGGAAGATGAATGAAGCAAGGCTGACAACCATGTGTGTGTGTGTGTGTGTGTGTGTGTGGAAGCTGTCAATCACAGCCCACTGTTATGGGCCAGGGTTTAGAGAACCCCAAAGTGTATCATAGAGTTCACCTGACCCACAACTTTTAATAGATTGTGGTATGGGGAGCACACGGCCCACTCTACAGGTGTGGTACAGCAGAAATGGAAAAACATTTTTAAAGCAAAACAATGTTTATTCTATGAACTAAAGTTAACCTTTTAAAAACATACAGTGAACATCTTAGCAACCATTAATTCAAATACAACCCCCAAAGAATATAACACTAAGTAATCCTTTAAGCTTTCCTTTTAACATCCATAAGACTTAAAACACCTTTTACCAGCAGCACATCAGGTTAAAGTCACTACTGTTATTAGTTTTAAATCACTAGGATCGATTTACAGTCTTTAGATTACAGAGAGAGATTCATACACCTTCTGGCAGTGACTGCAGCTATCCAGCTCTGAAAACGAAACTAAAACACACCCTGCAGCAAACAGCCTAAAACAAAAGTAAAAAGCTGACAGACAGCCCAGCTCCAACCCCACTCTGACATCACTGATAAACACCCACCTCTTAAAGGTACATTTCTTAAACACCCATTTATTAAAGGTGCTCTCACATGACACCTCCCCCCAAGAAAAAAAAATAAACCATCAACTTCAAGATGGTTTCATTTTTCACCTTTTCACTATCCTTTAAGAAATGCACACAGTAAATATACTTTTTTGTTTCAAAAAACAACACACGCAAACAGGTATAATAATATAGTCCATTTTTCTTCCGTTCGTCTTCATCCAACTGAATTCCTTCTCGATTGACATTCTCATTGAACAAGAACGTCTCTGCACAATCCATCCATTACTCTATGCCTCTGCATGTTTCTTTAAAGTCAGATCCTTTAGTTCAATCTGATCACAGAGTCCCTTGTAATTCTCCAACACATGAGCATTGGTTATCACAGCTTTCAGGCAGTCAAATGCCTGTTGAAAGTCCGCTGTCCACTGAAATCTTTGACGTTTCTTCAGCAAGTCCATCAGTGGAGCAATCACGCTACAAAACCTTTGCACAAATGTTCGATCAAATCCACTCATGCCAAGAAATTGCATTATTTCCCTTTGTCTTAAGGGTATCGGAAACTCCTCAATAACTGTTGGTTTCACATCCCGTGTGACCATTCGACCCTGTCCGATTGTGTGGTCAAGGAAAGTGATTTGTGCTTTTCCAAATTCACTTTTCGCTAGGTTTATCATCAAACCCGCCTCCTGAAGTCGATCGCATAACTCCATCAGATGTTTCAAATGTTCTTTCCATGTCTGGCTGAAAATTATCAGAGCACGATGTATACCGCACAATTGTTTAATCCTGAAACAACTTTGTTAGTTAACCGTTGAAATATGGCTGGGGCGTTTGTCATGCCAAATGGCATAACTTTGAAATGGTATATACCATCTGGAGTCACAAAAGCTGAAATTTCCTTCGTCCTTTCGGATAAAGGTACCTGCCAGTAACCTTGAAGTAAATCCAGTTTGGAAATAAAAGCTGATTTTCCCACTTTCTCAATGCAATTCTCCAAATGTGGGATAGGATAAGAGTCCGTTCTTGTAACTGCATTAACCTTTCTGTAGTCCACACACAACCGTTGGGTACCATCTGGTTTAGGTACCATCTCTATGGGTGAGCTCCATTGGCTGCAACCCACTTCAATTATGCCATTTTTAAGCATACTCTCAATCTCTTTGTTAAGCTGTGCCAATTTTAAAGGGTTAAGTCTATATGGATGTTGATTGATTGGAACTGCATTTCCCACATCGACATCATGTATAGCCATTTTTGTACTTCCGAATTTATCTCTACAAACTTGCCCACGTGATATCAATAACTCTTTCAGGTCAGTCCGTTTATCCTCTGGAAGTCAACTCAACAATTTATCCCATTTTCTAAGAACATCCTCATTTATCAATTTAATTTGAGGTATGTCAAATTCACAGTCATCTGGATTTGGTTCGTCACTTTGAGTTAGAATCATTAAAACCTCCTTTTTCTCTCCTTCCCTTTCAAAGTACCTTTTAAGCATATTCACATGACACACTCGGTGAGGCTTCCTTCTATCTGGTGTTTTTACCACATAATTTACCTCACATAATTTTGTTTCAATCTGATAAGGTCCACAAAACCTAGCTTTTAAAGGTTCACCTACCACTAGTAACGACATTAAAACTTTATCTCCACTGGCAAAACTATGAACTTTGAATTTCTTGTCCGCTACCCATTTCATCACATTTTGTGCAACTTTTAAATGTTGTCTGGCCAATTCACCTGCTCCATTTAATCATTCTCTAAAATTTGACACGTAACCCAATAATGTAATTTCTGATTTCTCTCTCACCAATTTTTCCTTAATCAATTTAGGTGGTCCTCTTACCTCATGACCAAAAATTAGTTCAAAAGGACTAAATTGGTTGACTCATTAGGTGCATCCCTAATTGCAAACAGTACGAATGGAATTCCTTTACCCAATCCTCTGGATAATCGTGACAATAAGCCCTCAACATTGTCTTTAATGTCTGATGCCACCTTTCTTACGCTCCCTGCGATTCTGGATGGTACGCAGTTGATTTAAATTGTTTTATTCCTAAGCTATCCATAACTTCTTTGAATAACCTTGAGGTAAAATTTGTTCCTTGATCCAATTGTATTTCTGTGGGTAGTCCATATCTAGTAAAGAATTTAAGTAACTCCTCCACAATCTTTTTAGCTGTAATATTACGTACTGGAATGGCCTCTGGAAACCTAGGAGACACATCCATTATAGTCAAAAGATATTGATTCCCACTTTTTGCTTTCGGAAGCGGTCCTATGCAATCAATTAGGATCCTTGTAAAAGGTTCCTCAAATGCTGGAATGGGTATTAAGGGCGCTGGTTTTATCACTGCTTGAGATTTCCCTATCACTTGACATGTGTGACATCGTTTCTGATAATTGCACTTCAACTTCATCTTCACTCTTTGATTTATCCTCTTGTCTTAACCTATGACTTTGCGACCTTGTTACTACACAATCCAAAAAAATCCCAGGATATTTGCCTTCAACACTTCAGTTGTCTGATTTTCCACTGGCTTATCAACCACCGTAGGCATCACTCCCACCTGCGATCCAGCTATATCAATACCCAAGATAAATTGAATTCCTGGACAAGATAGTTTCTCTATTACTCCTACTACCACTTCACCACTGTTCACTGGACTTTCCAACCTTGCCTTATATAATGGAACACTACTCCTCTCACCCTGAATTCCACATATTACCACTTTTTCTGGCAACATTCTTCCCAAACTACATAACTGCTCATCTCTTACCATTAAAGATTGACTAGCTCCCGTATCTCTTAAAATTGTGACTTCTTTACCTGATACACATGAGCAAACTTTACCCACACAAGTAAATTCTTTAAAGAGATCTGGCACCTTCTTATCAACCACCTCTTGATCAGGCTGTACAATCCTTTGCACCTCCTTCGCTTCATTGGGGCTTTCCTTTACCATTTTAACAAACCCCACTGTCTTATCCTGTTATACCACATCAGCCTTCCCAGTGCTTTTCTTCAACCACCAACACTGTGACTTTACATGACCTAGTTTATTACAGTGAAAACATTTGAAACTTTTCATTTATTTTCCTCCCTCCTAGATTTCTTTTTTAATCTGAGGTACACTCTCCTTATTATCTCCCATCAGATCACCTTTACTTTTACCACTTGAGTATTTCTCATGTCCCCAGTTTCTATCCTTCACCGGCTGAAACTGATATCAGAAACCAATCTTTGATTTATGCACTAATTCATAATCATCTGCCATTTCCACTGCTAATCTTGCAGTTTTAACCCTCTGTTCTTCCACATGAGTTCTCACTACATCAGGAATTGAATTTTTAAACTCCTCCAAAAGTATAATTTCTCTGAGACCTTCATAGGTTTGGTCGATTTTCAACGCCCTTATCCATCTATCAAAATTATCTGTTTGTTCCTTTCAAACTCCATGTATGTTTGACCAAATTCTTTCCTTAGATTTCTAAACCTTTGTCTGTAGGCTTCAGGCACTAGTTCATATGCACCTAAGATGGATTTTTTCACCTCGTCATACGTCCCAGATACCTCCTCTGGTAGTGATGCAAACACTTCACTCGCCCTACCTATCAGCTTTGTTTGAATCAGTAATACCCGCATGTCTAGTGGCCATTTCATTTGTTTAGCTACCTTCTCAAATGAAAAAGGCTTCTACCTCCTTCTCATCAAACCTTGGCAATGCTTGGATATATTTAAATCGATCCACACCAAGCCTTCGACTATGACGCTCTTTCTCACTATCCTCATCATTATCATCCAACTGTACGTTTCCCTTTACGTCTGCCAATTTTAACTGTCAAGTTTCATGGCAATTTTATGAAGTTCAAGCTCTCTCGTTTTATCTTTTTCCCTGATCTGTATCGTCCTTTCTCATTCATTTTGTTCTGCTCACGCTATTCTTTCTTTGCTCCTTTCTTCTCTCTCCTTTTTCTTTTTTCTCTCTCTTTCATATTCAAGCTGCTTTAATTCTTTCTCATGTTCCATTTGTTTAATTTGTGACTGAATCTTTGCCATTTCCAATGAGTTAAACTGTATCTCAGGCAACTTTAAATGCTTAGTCACCGCCATAATTACCTCATCTTTTCGCATCTTGGCAGGTAATGTTAACTGCAATGTTTTCCCCAAATCTAACAGTCTGCTTTTAGTCTCTGTCCGTAAGGTACTGCGTGTGACCGTCTCCACCCCCAAAAACTTCTGAGCCGCTGAAAGAGCCATTGTCCACAACACACTCCCTACTTAAACTAGAATACCACACCTGAAAAGCAACCCCAATATGCTCATCCCTTACTGTCTTTAAGTTCACAAAGCCAATCCAATAGATAGACTTTTATCCCCCTCGAGCCCCCAGTTTGTTAAGGGCCAAGGTTTAGAGAACCCCAAAGTGTGTCATGGAGTTCGCCTGACCCACAACGTTTAATAGATTGTAGTATGGGGAGCACACGGCCCACTCTACAGGTGTGGTACAGCAGAAATGGAAAATTATTTTTTAAAGCAAAACAATGTTTATTCTATGAACTCAAGTTAACCTTTTTAAAACACACAGTGAACATCTTAGCAACCATTAATTCAAATACAACCCTCAAAGAATACAACACTCATCCTTTCAGCTTTTCTTTTTACATCCATAAGACTTACAAAACCTTTTACCAGAAGCACATCAGGTTAAAGTCACTACTTTTATTAGTTTTAAATCACTAGGATCGATTCACAGTCTTTAGATTACAGAAAGAGATTCATACACCTTCTGGCTGTGACTGCAACTATCCAGCTCTGAAAACGAAACTAAAACACACCCTGCAGCAAACAGCCTAAAACGAAAGTAAAAATCTGACAGACAGCCCAGCTCCACCCACACTCTGACATCACTGATAAACACCCACCTCTTAAAGGTATATTTCTTAAACACACATTTCTTAAAGGTACTCTCACATGACATGGAAGTGAATGATTGGTTTGCAACTCAAGGACCTGAGGGGTTTAAACACAGGTCACTGCTTTCTCTTTCCAGCAATTGACAGGTGATGCTTCCTCTGCCTGAGCCAGCAGCTGTATGCTTCGGTGAATTTCACAACTGTAATGTTTTTCACTGCCTCTGTTTGCTCTGCTCTCTAGGTTCCAGACAGGGGTCTTTTTTCTGGGGGCGACGTGACAGGTTTCTCTTTCCTGTGGGCGTTCCTGACAAGGGCCTCATTTCTGGGGTCTCTGCGGGGTCCCCATATTTAAGGGGTCTCCGTGGGGTCCCCCCTCTTTAGGGGGCCACTGGGGTGACTCCCCTACTTAGGGGGTCTCTGTGTGGGGTCCCCCTATTTGGGGAGTCTCTGTTGGGATGTCCCCTTATTTTGGGTGTCTCTGTGGGAGGGAGGTTCCCCTATTTATAGGTCTTTGGGGGCGGGTGGGTCGGGTCACCCCTGTACTTGGGGGACAGGTGGTGCACAGAAAATCTGGGGTAGTGAGCTGATTAGCAATGTGGAGGGTGAGGTGGCCAGCCGATGGGCCTCACTATTGGGCTGCCCGCTCAAAACAGCGGACCGATAGTGGGATTCCCTCGGGAATGTCTTGTAATCCTCGCCATGGCGATGGATAGTAAATTGCATCCTGATCTGCGCTCCCAGCAGGAGCACAAATCAGTTGCAATTCACTTCACTACATAGTCTCCCAAATGGAAAATGTCACCACTTGTCTTTCTGGATGGTAGTGGCCGTGAGTTTGGAAGAAGGTGCTCTCTAAGAAGCTTTGGTGAGTTCCTGCAGTGCATCTTGTAGATGGTACACATGGCTGCCACTGTTTGCCAGTGGTGGAGGGAGTGAATGTTTGTGGAAGGTGTGCCAATCAAGCGGGCTGCTTTGTCCTGGATGGTGTCGAGCATTTTGAGTGCTGGAGCTGCACTCATCCAGGCAAGTGGGGAGTATTCCATTACACTCCTGACTTGTGCCTTGTAGATGGTGGACAGGCTTTGGGAGTCAGGAGGTGAGTTACTCGCTGCAGGATTCCTAGACTCTGACCTGCTCTGTTAGCCATGCTATTTACATTGCTAGTCCAGCTCAGTTTCTCATTATTGATAACCCCCAGGATGTTGATGGTGGGGATTCAGCGATGGTACTGACATTGAATGTCAAGGGGTGATTGTTGGAGATGACTGTTGCCTTGCACTTGTGTTCCGCAAATATTACTTGTCATTTGTCAGCCCAAGTCTGCATATCATCTAGGCCTTGCTACATTAGGACATGAGTTGCTTGGTTTACAACACACTAAAGGCAGCCTTGATTTTCTTTTTAGCTAGACTGTGGAACCCGTGTACTAAATCTTGATATTGTTTCAAAAGACCTATCAGTGTTCAAAAGGTATTTGAAGCCAAAAGCCAGGAAGTCTGAGATTATTTGCTTGACTCCTCACTCACATATTATTCAACAAAGCTGATGACAGAAACGATTGTAAATTGTTGCAATGCTGGGCAGGCCTCCCCCAAAATAATTTAGAGTTAAATTTCATATAATTTGAGGAGAAGCACCAGATGCATCTATTTAACTGATCAATTTGGATTTAAGAAGAAAACAATGCTGAAGCGGGGAACAGGAAGTGTGACAAATTGGAAGTGGCTCAAAAAGATCCATCAAAAAATTTATTTATTCTGTTAAATGTGAGTATTGTTATAGAGAGAGGCCATTATGGGACATCTTTCTCATTTTGCAAACAGGATTGTGTATCAGGATGAACGGCCGGAATTCCCCGGCCATCTGCTGGCCGTTGGGATTCTCTGTTCCTGGCGGCAATGCACCCCCGCCCGTGGGTTTCCCGGTGGTGTGGGGTGGCTTCAATGGGCAATCCCAATTGGTAAGTGGCGGGAAGATAGGATCCAGCCACCAGTGTGCTGCTGAGAAAGATGTGGCTAGGGGATCGGATAATCCAGCTGGATATTTCCTCACATGCAAATTGATTGATTACATTTCTGAATTAATACATTGATATTGATTGGGTGAGTTTTTTAACAGTGGCAAATCAAAACCAAGATTGAAAAACTACCAATTTAGGACCAATCTCTTGCAATAGTGAATTCTCTAATTTCTTAGCTCCGAAAAATCCAGAAAAGGTGAACCAACATTTGTTTACTGCGTATTAAAGCATTCCTTAGTTCCAATTTCCAAAAGCATGCACTGTCCCCGTAACGTTTTTGTGTGCATGATTACCTCATTCATTTTACTTTGGGATCTCAGCTTCTCTCCAAAAGGCTGGCACTGAAGTTGCTACACCCAGAATTTCAATTTCCCCTGCTGAGGGAGCTTCAGGCCCTTTGTGCCTGAAGTCAGGTTTGCTTCTGCTTTTCCAAGTTAAAATATGTAGCTAAAGGTAACATTTCGAAGTCAAAAAATGCAATGAATAATTCTGAATGAGTTTCTTTTATTCCTAGAATTGGCCATATGCTGTCACCTGCACAATGTTTTCTCTCGGGCATATGGAACTGAATTGCCACTAATTACCCACAGCCCAAGTACGGTTGGGCTCCATGCCTGTTTTGCTTTGCTAAAAAGGCTTTTTCTCATTATGCGTTTTTCTATTATTCTGATTAAAGTCTTACCTCTTGTCTGTTTCACCTACAGCAGTTCTACAGACCATGTGCATTTTCAGCCCTTGTTCTTGGCTGCAAGTCAACTATTTGACTGATACCTCCTTTCTAGGAAATAGTCATTGTGATTGCCTATTCAACGAGCACAATTAGGTTGAGTAGACCTAGTGGTCTGGGTTCTTTTCATCCCACCCAATGCCAGATTAACCTCGCCAACCATCAAGCCAGCCGAGGCTCCTGCTACAGACAAGAGCTGACCTTACATTGAAAAGTCATGGCCCCATTATATCAATGGTGCCATAACCTAATTCTAACTTGAAATTTAGGAGTCCTGCAATGGCTGGAGCCTCACAGCAGAACCACGGACTATGAATTAATCAAGGAATGCATTTGAAAAATATTTCCTCCTCTTTACCCTTTACTCTAACATCGTCCTAATTGATACTTGGATAATTAAAGTAATTCATTATCACCACCCAGTTCTTGTACATCACTCTGATTTCCCTGCATATTTTCCCACTATCTCTCTCTCTCCCACTATTCAGAGATGAATAGAATATCCCCAGTATTATGCTCAAACCCTTTTTTTGCATCTCAGTTTTAACCAAATTAATAAAGGCATGGGTGAGTGCTTCAGCAGCAAATGAGGTGAAGCGGGATAAAAATTCGGTAAATTTACAGAGCTAAAAATAGGCAATCTTAGTGACGGAGCAGAGGTGTGGTCAGAATCTTACTTTGGGGCTAAGGTTACACCAATGTTGCTAACAGACTCTTTCAGCTTGAGACAGTTGCTAGCAAGAAGAAGATGGATTCGGTGTCAAGGGAATGGAGTTCCCTAGGGAAGGGGCGGTACTGGACCTGGTATTGGGGAATGAGCCCGGCCAGCTGGTAGAAGTTTCAGTAGGGGAGCATTTCGGGAACAGTGACAACAATTCAGTAAGTTTTAAAGTGCTGGTGGACAAGGATAAGAATGGTCCTCGGGCGAATGTGCTAAATTGGGGGAAGGCTAATTATAACAATATTAGACGGGAACTGAAGAATCTAGATTGGGGGCGGATGTTTGAGGGCAAATCAACATCTGACATGTGGGAGGCTTTCAAGTGTCAGTTGAAAGGAATTCAGGACCAGCATATTCCTGTGAGGAAGAAGGATAAATACGGCAATTTTCGGGAACCTTGGATAACGAGAGATATTGTAGGCCTTGTCAAAAAGAAAAAGGAGGCATTTGTCAGGGCTAAAATGCTGGGAACAGACGAAGCCTGTGTGGAATATAAGGAAAGTAGGAAGGAACTTAAGCAAGGAGTCAGGAGGGCTAGAAGGGGTCACGAAAAGTAATTGGCAAATAGGGTTAAGGAAAATCCCAAGGCTTTTTACACGTACATAAAAAGCAAGAGGGTAGCCAGGGAAAGGGTTGGCCCACTGAAGGATAGGCAAGGGAATCTATGTGTGGAGCCAGAGGAAATGGGCGAGGTACTAAATGAATACTTTGCATCAGTATTCACCAAAGAGAAGGAATTGGTAGATGTTAAGTCTGGAGAAGGGTGTGTAGATAGCCTGGGTCACATTGAGATCCAAAAAGACGAGGTGTTGGGCGTCTTAAAAAATATTAAGGTAGTTAAGTCCCCAGGGCCTGATGGGATCTACCCCAGAATACTGAAGGAGGCTGGAGAGGAAATTGCTGAGGTCTATACAGAAATCTTTGGATCCTCACTGTCTTCAGGTGATGTCCCGGAGGGCTGGAGAATAGCCAAAGTTGTTCCTCTGTTTAAGAAGGGTAGCAAGGATAATCCAGGGAACTACAGGCTGGTGAGCCTTACTTCAGTGGTAGGGAAATTACTGGAGAGAATTCTTCGAGACAGGATCTACTCCCATTTGGAAGCAAATGGACGTATTAATGAGAGGCAGCATGGTTTTGTGAAGGGGAGGTCGTGTCTCACTAACTTGATAGAGTTTTTCGAGGAGGTCACAAAGATGATTGATGCAGGTAGGGCAGTGGATGTTGTCTATATGGACTTCAGTAAGGCCTTTGACAAGGTCCCTCATGGTAGACGAGTACAAAAGGTGAAGTCACACGGGATCAGGGGTGAGCTGGCAAGGTGGATACAGAACTGGCTCGGTCATAGAAGGCAGAGAGTAGCAATGGAAGGATGCTTTTCTAATTGGAGGGCTGTGACCAGTGGTGTTCCGCAGGGATCAGTGCTGGGACCTTTGCTCTTTGTAGTATATATAAATGATTTGGAGGAATATGCAACTGGTCTGATTAGTAAGTTTGCAGATGACACAAAGGCTAGTGAAATTGCGGATAGCGATGAGGACTGTCAGAGGATACAGCAGGATTTAGATTGTTTGGAGACTTGGGTGGAGAGATAGCAGATGGAGTTTAATCCGGACAAATGTGAGGTAATGCATTTTGGAAGGTCTAATGCAGGTAGCGAATATACAGTGAATGGTAGAACCCTCAAGAGTATTGAAAGTCAGAGAGATCTAGGTGTACAGGTCCGCAGGTCACTGAAAGGGGCAACACAGGTGGAGAAGGTAGTCAAGAACGCATACGGCATGCTTGCCTTCATTGGCCGGGGCATTGAGTATAAGAATTGGCAAGTCATGTTGCAGCTGTATAGAACCTTAGTTAGGCCACACTTGGAGTATAGTGTTCAATTCTGGTCGCCACACTACCAGAAGGATGTGGAGGCTTTAGAGAGGGTGCAGAAGAGATTTACCAGAATGTTGCCTGGTATGGAGGGCATTAGCTATGAGGAGCGGTTGAATAAATTTGGTTTGTTCTCACTGGAACGACGGAGGTTGAGGGGCGACCTGATAGAGGTCTACAAAATTATGAGGGGCATAGACAGAGTGGATAGTCAGAGGCTTTTCCCCAGGGTAGAGGGGTCAATTACTAGGGGGCATAGGTTTAAGGTGAGAGGGGCAAGGTTTAGAGTAGATGTACGAGGCAAGTTTTTTACACAGAGGATAGTGGGTGCCTGGAACTCGCTACCGGAGGAGGTGATGGAAGCAGGAACGATAGTGACATTTAAGGGGCATCTTGACAAATACATGAATCGGATGGGAATAGAGGGATACAGACCCAGGAAGTGTAGAAGATTGTAGTTTAGTCGGGCAGCATGGTCGGCACGGGCTTGGAGGGCCGAAGGGCCTGTTCCTGTGCTGTACATTTCTTTGCTCTTGTTCTTTGTTGTTATGGTAACTGATGTGTTAAGTAAGTTGGTTCAACGTTGACTGCAACTGGATGCAGTGAAACTAGAAACAGACTTCTGACACAGGAGATGGTCCAACACTGTTTTATTGAACTTCCTGATTGCTGTACATAGTCTGCTGTGAGTTGACACTCTATCAATCTAACTGATAACCTCCGACTGGCTTGACCAGACTAACTCTCTACCTCATGGTGATAGTGCTCACTGGCTTGTGCACTCTTACTATCTCAGTAGCTGTGTCCTGTAGAGAGAGGGAGAGTCTTAATGCCCTGTGTGCTTTATAGTGGTGGTGTCCTGTCTGGTGATTGGTTGTTATGTGTCGTGTGTGTTCATTGGTTATCCTTTCCGTCAATCACTGCCTGTCTGCATCTCATTATATACATGAGTGGATATTATGACATCTCCCCTTTTTGAAGTAAATGTTGGAACGTGGCGATATATATACATGCATGATTATATACAAGTGGTGAGTGAATGGACATATGTACATGGGAAGGTGTCTATCGTGCAGATACAGAGCAAACTGAACAAAATTTACAAGATTTAAGTCTATAGATTCAGCCTTTGTGGCGGGCGACGAATTCTTGTCGATCGTCTCAGAGGTGGAGGGGGGGACACCGGCACTTGGACAGGCGGGATTGCTGCCATGTCGGTGGTGTCATGGAGAGGTGGGATCGCTGCCGGATCAGTGGCCTCGTGGTGCGAGATGTCCGGAGGAGGCGGCCAGGCAGGGAACTTTTTGTAGCGCCCTCCTGTTGCGCCGTAGAATGGAGCCATCAGCCATTTGGACAACGAAGGACCTGGGGGCATCCTGCCTGACAACAATAGCTGGGGCTGACCAACCTCCCTTAGGCAACTGGACGCGAACAACATCGTCTGGAGTCAGCGCAGGTAGATCCTTGGCATGAGCATCATACGTGATCTGCTGCTAGTCCCTGGATTGCTGCATTTTCTGCAGCACCGTGAGGCGGTCAAGGTCTGGAACATGGATGGCTGGAACAGTCATCCTCAGGTTGCGGTTCAGAGCAGCTGCGCCGGAGACAAACCAGTCGACAGAGGGGTAGCCCTGTATGCCAACAGCGCCTGGTTGAAGTCCGAGGCTGAGTCTGCAGCCTTGCACAGCAACTGCTGAACAATATGGACCCCTTTCTCGGCCTTCCCATTTGATTGCGGGTAATGGGGACTGGATGTGATGTGACTGAAGTGGTAGGATCGTGCAAAGTCCGACCACTCTTGGCTGTAGAAACATGGGCCGTTGTCACTCATTACTGTGAGTGGTATCCCGTGCCCGGCAAACGTCTCTTTGCAGGTTTTAATCACTGACTTGGACGTGAGGTCCGACAGTTTCACCACTTCCTGGTAGCTGGAGAAGTAGCACGTAATCACGCCCATTCACGTGAAAGAGGTCTAAACCCACCTTAGACCACGGAGAAGTCACAATCTCATGCTGTTGCAGTGTTTCCTTGGGCTGAGCTGGTTGAAACTTCTGGCATGTTGTGCAGTTGAGGACCGTGTTGGCAATGTCCTGGCTGATGCCAGGCCATTAGACTGCCTGCCGAGCTCTGCGTTGACATTTCTCGACCCCAAGGTGACCCTCATGGATCTGTCTGAGCACCATGGCTTGCATGCTTTGGGGAATGACGATTCTATCTAGTTTAAGAAGGATCCCCTCGACAACCGTTAACTCATCCTTAACATTGAAGAACTGGGGGCACTGCCCCTTTTGCCAGCCATGGGCAAGGTGTTGCATCACGCGCTGCAGTAGAGGATTTTTGGCAGTTTCTTCGCGTATCTGGACAACGTGTTCATCAGTGGCTGGGAGGTTGCTGGCACACAACTGCACCTGTGCCTCGATGTGGCGAATGAAGTCGCCCGGTTCACATGGCATGGTGATGGATCGGGATAGGGCATCTGCGATTACCAGCTCCTTACCCAATGTGTAGATGAGTTTGAAGTCATATCGGCAGAAACGAAAAAGAATTCGCTGCAGCCGAGGTGTCATGTCATTTAAATCCTTCTGGATTATGTGGACTAAAGGCCTGTGGTCTGTTTCCACCGTGAACCTCGGCAGACCGTATACATAGTCATGAATCATGACTATTCCTGTCAGGAGACCCAGACACTCCTTTTCGATCTGGGCATACTGTTGTTCGGTCGGAGTCATGGCCCTGGAGGCATATGCCACTGGACCCCAGGACGGGGAATCGTCTCGCTGGAGGAGCACCGCCTCAATGCCGTGCTGGCTTGCATCTGTGGATGTCTTGGTATCCTTGGTTGGGTCAAAGAACGCCAGTACTGGGGCTGTGGGGAGCTTTGCCTTCAGCTCAAGCCACTCCGCTTGATGTGCAGGAAGCCACTAGAACGCAGTCGACTTTTTAACGAGATGCCAGAGGGCCGTGGTGTGGGATGCCATGTTGGGAATGAATTTTTCGAGAAGATTTACCATCCTGAGGAAGCGGAGGGACGCCTTTTTGTCTTCTGGTGTCTTCATGGCATTGATTGCCAGCACCTTGTCGGCGTCAGGTTGCACACCTTGCTGTGAAATGTGGTCACCTAAAAACTTGATAGTGGACCGCCCAAACGAGCATTTGGCCCTGTTGAGCTGGAGGCCATTTTCATGAATCCTCTGAAAAACCTGTTTGAGGCGAGCAATGTGATCCTCGGGCGTCGTGGACCAGATGATCACAACGTCCACATAGACTCGCACCCCCTCGATGCCCTCCATCATTTGCTCCATTATGCGATGAAATACTTCGGAAGCTGATATGATACCAAAAGGCATGCGTTGTCGCACTACCTGTTGAACGGAGTGTTAAAAGTGCACAGCTTCCGACTGGACTGTCCAGCTGAATTTGCCAGAAGCCATGGGAGGTGTCCAGCTTGGTAAAGAATTTGGCGTGAGCCATCTCACAGGTCAATTCTTCACGTTTCGGGATCGGGTAATGCTCTCGCATGATGTTACAATTCAGGTCTTTGGGATCAATGCAAATGCGGAGTTCGCCAGAGGGTTTCTTGATGCAGACCATGGAGCTGACCCAGTCTGTGGGTTCCATGACCTTTGAGATGATGCCCTGGATTTGGAGCTCTCTTGACTGTATTTTCAGACGATCCTTGAGAGGAGCCGGCACCCGGCGTGGTGCATGGATGACTGGGGTGGCATTCGGCTTGAGCAATATCTTGTAGCGATATAGAAGCGTGCCCATCCCATCAAACACACTGTGGTATTGTGTGAGAATGTCGTCTATTTCAGCCTGGAGATTCGCATTGGGCGAGGCCGTCGCCAGTGTCGAGGACATGGCATGAACTCTCTGTACCAGATTTAGGAGTTTGCATGCGCGAGCACAAAGCAGGGATACCTTGTCAGGCCGGACGATCTCGAATCTCAACGTTGCTAAGATTGCCTAGCTGACACGACCCACTGGCAGCTATGGCATTGCCATTGTAGTCAAGGAGCTGGCAGGCTGGTGGAAGAATGCTAGGTTGGTGTCGGATGCTGTCGAGGTCCGACTGTGATATGAGGTTCGCAGACGCGCCAGTGTCCAATTTAAATCGGATGCGAGACTGGTTGACCGTGATGACGGCACACCACTCGTCGTCAGGATCCACACTGAGGATCGAAAGGCGGTTGGCAGGCATGGAAGAGACCAACTCGTGTGTGGTGATAATGCCCACCCGATATGGAAACTCCAGGCAGTCAGCATCGGGGTCCGTTGGGCTGTCTGGATCAGAACCCTGCATGCCTTGTTGTACGCAATGGACACGTCTGTGCTGCAGCTGGGATCGCTGGCTGTTGTTCGGTCGAGTGGACCTGCAGAAGGCCGCGTAGTGGCCAGGCTTTCCACACTGTAGACATCGCCTGCCTTTGGCTGGACATTGCCGCTTTAAATGGGCGGAGCCACAATTCGGACACGGCATGATGCTGACGTCAGCACGTTCTGTGCGCCATCGCGCATGCGCAGTGCGGTCGGCCGACGTTCGCGCATGCGCCTCAGGGTCTTCAGCCTCATCGTCCACCTGGCCGTGGCCCGCATGTGTGAGGACCTGAGAAAAGCGCGCGAAACGGCCACTCTCCTCGATGCTCAGGCCTTGCATTTTCGCTATGGCCTGCACCCTTTCTGCCTCGTGGGAGGCCAGTTTTGCAGTTGCTGCCGCCCTGATGTGGGAATAGCGATTTCTGGCATGCTCATGGACAACGCACGTCTCGATGGCGACAGAGAGGGTCATCTGTTTGATTTTGAGGAGCTGCACCCGCAGGGAGACGGAGTGGACCCCGAAAACGATCTGATCCCGGATCATGGAATCAGTCGCCGAGTCATAATTACATGACTGCGCTAGGATGCGGAGATGGGTCAAGAAGGACTGAAAAGGTTCATCCTTACCCTGAAGCCTCTGTTGGAAGATGTACCGCTCAAAGCTCTCATTCACCTCAATGTCGCAGTGGTTGTCGAATTTCAGCAGAACTGTCTTGAACTTTGTCTTCTCTTCGCCATCAACAAACGTAAGCGAGTTATAGATGTGGACGTCGTGATCCCCTGCAGTCGACAGGAACAGCACGATCTTTCTGGCATCCGATGCTGCCTCGAGGTCGGAGGCCTCGATGTACAGAAGGAACTTTTGTTTGAAGTCTTTCCAGTTGGCGCCGAGGTTGCCGCAGATGCGGAGTTGCGAAGGAGGCTGGATCTTTTCCATGCCGCTGGATGGCTGCTTGCTGGTCATTGCTGATGCACTTGAGGTAGGTTCGTGAGGATTAATACCACTCTGGTACCATGATGTGTTAAGTAAGTTGGTTCAACGTTGACTGCAACTGGATGAAGTGAAACTAGGAACAGGCTTCTGACACAGGAGATGGTCCAACACTGTTTTATTGAACTTCCTGAATGCTGTACATAGTCTGCTGTGAGTTGACACTCTATCAATCTAACTGATAACCTCCTACTGGCTTGACCAGACTAACTCTGTACCTCACGGTGATAGTGCTCACTGGCTTGTGCACTCTTACTATTGAGGATTCTTTGCTACCAGTCCGGATGAAATGATCAGTCGAACACCTCGTTACTTCAACGTATACCTTATTTCACGGCCGGGACTTGAGCACTGTACATCAGAGTGTCTACAGATGCAAGTTGAAGTTAATACAGCAGACAATTACTTATATAATAAAATGACAATGTTTCCTTCCCAAGGACAGCCCCTTTAGAGGAGGCCTGAGAAATACAGCATTCTGTGGCTCTCAGCTAAAATATAGTTATCTGTAGAATTAGAAACGATTCCCAAGGCCGTGTTTTGTTACTGCAACTGTCTAGCGCAAAAACATAAGAGATAACATAAATTCCATTAGACCAAAGGTTCTCTTTGACATTTCATTTTCCCATCAAGCTTGATTCTCGATCCAGACTAAAACTCTGTTTGACATTCTATAGCTTGAGCCATATTCTCATTGTCTCAGTAGCTGTGTCCTGTAGAGAGAGAGAGAGAGATACTTAATGCCCTGTGTGCTTTATAGTGGTGGTGTCCTGTCTGGTGATTGGTTGTTAATGTGTTGTGTGTGTTCATTGGTTATCCTGAGTGTCAATCACTGCCTGTCTGCATCTCATTATATACATGAGTGGATATTATGACAGTAACCAAAGGCTGTGGGGGGATTTTACAGCAACCCCACCCCATTAACGTATTTTGCAGCAGCGAAGGCAGCCTGCAATTGGCTGACAGTCAGATCTTCCGGTTCCGCCACTGTCAATGGGTTTTCCCGTTATTTGCAACCTCCGCTGCCAGGAAACGGGGGATGGGGGTGGGGTGGGGGGTCATCATCGTCAGGACCAGAAGGTTCTGGAGAGTCTTGGCCAATGGCTTCGGTCTTCCCAATATTTAGTTGCGAATTTCTGTTCACTTAGTACCAGATGTCAAATAAAGAATGTGACAATTTAAAGGTGTTGGAGGAGTCAAGAGAGATGGCACTGAGAGCTGGATATCATCAATATTCATGCTGTCCTCGAGTGCAAGCATGTAAAAGAGAAATAGGAAACAGAAAAGGTAACAGTGTGGGAGTGGGAAGAGAAGCAGGCTTTTCTTTGGCTATGACTGGATAGACAGATATGAATGAAAAAAGATAAATGCACTCCCACCCAGCTGAATGAGGGTGCCAAGTGTAATAATATGTAGACTGACATGAAACTAAGGGGTTAATCAGAACACCCGGCTGTGGCACGACCACTAGAGGGCATTACACAACTCATTATAAAACCAGACACACACTAGACTCTCCCTCTCACTCCTGGCAGGGACTGTAGGATTAGCACCAGAATAGTTTAGATCTCAGGCTGGGTCACCACATATGGCCTAGATCCCGGTTGGACAGTTAGTCATTATCACTGAGTTACTAGAGTTAGATCAGCAGTGTGTCGAACTCATTGGTCTAGTTGTTGTTACTGAATAAATCCTTTCAACTTACTTTAAGGACTGGAGTGTCTTTCAATGTCGTCTATGGTCAGTAGCAATTTATGTTAATCAAACAGCATAACATAACACCAAGGTGTTGATGGAGAATGAGGAGGGATAGTTTGCCATGGTCCCAGTCACCTGGGATGTAATTTATGACAAGAATCGATACTGAAGTTTGTCAATTACCCACCCATTTAGGAAATTAATTGATCGCTTCCTGTATGTTGTCACATTCCTCCTTTGCATTAACTCCACCCCCACAATTAGGACAATTTGGTGTCATCCACTCTTGTTTGTGGGTAAACCCCCTCCGCTTAGTTCATTATCTCGCTGAAGTTAAAATCTCCTTTTCTCCCCTCTCTTAACTACTGCTCGCTCTCAATTCACCTTGGACCGTTTTATTATTTATAAACCCACTGAATGTTTGTTGGTTTTATCGTTTCAACTAAATACTGTTAGAAATCCCTGGAGATGAATGAGAAAATTAAGAATAAACCAAATATCTTAAATAGTCTTCAAAAAGTCGCACAGCATTTTCAATGTTGAACACTGAGCCCTTAATCTTGACAGTCAACACCCTTTGAAATCAGAGATCCTTTAAATCCTGAAAGTAAAAGTTGCAAATAATTTCAAGTTTCAGTACATGCGTCTGACAACTGTCGTCCTTATTTATTAAACAGAATTTTTCACGAGGTGCCACTGAAGTATTTTTCTGCATGTGTGCAGTCATTGCTTCTTAGACCCAATTTCAAAAGGTACCATCATTTTCTCTTCATTTCCATCTTTCCACCCTCAGGCTTCTGCGGGCTGTCTCTGTTCATATCATTATTTCTGAAGCTAGAGATCCAGAGTTGGTTATCTTTCCTGAAGTTCTGACAAACTGAATTGACGGAAATGCTTCATTTGTTGGTAAGTCATTGAGGCAAGAAAGAAGAATCTCCAATGCAATTTTTTTGACGCTCTACAATTCCTGTAGAAGGAGGAATTAAGAAAGCAAAAAGAAAGAAAAAAATACCTTTCCTTAGCACCAGTTATGACGTCGGGACATCCCCAAACGTTTTAAAGCCAATTACGTACTTTCCTGTAAATCGCCGTCCTCATGATTGGGCATTTTTTGTGTGATTAGAATCATCGAATCATGGGATTCCTACAGTGCAGAAGGAGGCCATTCGGTCCATCGAACCTGCACCGGCTCTCTGAAAGAGCACCCTACCCAGGCCCACTCCCCCGTAAACACATAATCCTACCCTAATCTTCAAGCATGAAGGGATAATAGACATAGACATAGAATTTGCAGAGTAGGAGGACGCCATTCGGCCAATCGAGTCTGCACCGACCCTTCCAAAGAACACCTTAATCAAGCCCACAGCTCTGCCCCATACCCGGTAAACAGCAAACTCATCCAACCCCTTTGGACACTAGGGGCAATTTAGCATGGCCAATGCACCTAATCTGCACGTCTTTAGACTCTGGGAGGAAACCGGAGCTCCCGGAAGAAACCCACGCAGACACGAGGAGAACATCAATTCCAGGTTTTATTAATTGAACTCAAAATCCACCAGCTGTCGTAATGGGACTTGAACCCGTATTCCCAGAGCATTAGCCTGGGCCTCAAGATTATTAGTCCAGTGACAATACCACCACACCTCCCTCTCCTGTAAATGAAAATACATAAAAGCACTCTCTGAACAGGATCCTTATGAAATTGAGTTCCACCAGCACTGAAGGAAGGAAATGGGGCGCAACGCAATGTCGCCATTTCTGGTGCAGATCCCACAGTACCATACGCGGGGAAGGGCGTTAGCATGAGCACACCATGTGCACACGGGAGAGTTAGGAGCGATCTCACAGTAGCCATTCCAGCTGATTTGATGCTAGTTTTCAGAACATTGCAGATCAGTATGTACATGTTCAATGACTAGCTGAGTGATGGAGTTTGCACTCGTGCTATTTGAGGGAACAGCCAGTCACTTTGCAGGTCAAGTGTTTTTACTTTTGCTGTAGCTACGTTTGTGGACGGACTGTGGCGTGTTTTTGGAGGTCTATTTGTTTGCTGGGGCATCCATTGATGCTGGGCAGAGGATTCGGTTACCTGCCCATAAAAATGGCTGCAAGAGATATGAGGGGATAGTTGCTGGCTGTGCCGTTGTGTCTGCAAACTCAACAGGGAATTGGAGCAGAGGCTGGAGCAGAGAGTGGAAGGAGATAACTTTACCCAATATGGGTTTTCAGCGAGCGCTTCTCGTGTATTCATTGACACAGGAAAAGGAAAAATGCCTGCGGTGGTTCAGATTCAATGAGGACCTGCGGCCCCCTCGTTCAAGAGGACCTGATGCTTCATACCTGGACATCGATGGCACTACCAATGGTCGTCAAGGTCAGGGTCATATTCATCTTCAGTGTGACCAAATTATACCAGTTGGGAGCGAGCAACACTGCTGTATCTTGGAGATGATGGAGGCCCTGTAGGCAAAGAGGAAAGATTTTATAACTTTCTCGATAAGCAGAGAGAGTTCCATAACAGTTACAGTGACGTGGATGGCATCCGACAATCGGTGCCGGTGCTTGTCTCCAAGGTCTTGATGATCTCGAAAAAGAGGGGGCGGGTGAAGAAGAGGAGGGAGAGGGGGAGGAACAGGGGTAAGTAGGGAAGATGCAACTGGAACCTTTTTCTCTGAACAGGCTGTTTGAGAATGCTTGCTCAGACGCCACTTCCCTCAGGGGAACATTCCTTGAATGCCATGGCAGCAGCATTACCCATTGGATCATCCATGTGATGTGCCCCATGCTGCTTGGTGAAGATTCATCCATAATAATCACCACCACCAACTTTTCCACACCATCTTCATCCAAAAACATATCTGCTGTGATTTTGTGTCTGCATTTAATGGCAGCACAAACAGCGACGTGGGTGCAGAATCTCCGGAGATTTGGAAAACGAGAATCCAGCTGGTGAGATCTCAATGCGCCCCTCCCGCGGTGATGTAACAAGGTTCCAGCCCAGGAAGGTCAGGAACCTAATTTCAATACACTAATTAGTTGGCTTGCCCGCCATATTGTACACCCACATTTGGAATTCCCTCTCGCCGACGTGATGTCACATCGGCAAGGTTTACAACTGCTTTTCAAAAACAAGAACCAGATGAAGGGAACTCTCTGGGAGAACACAGGTAAGTTATACCCCGGGAGGAGAGGGACATGCCCGGGCAGTGCCTGGCATTGACCCCTGGCACCCTGTGACTGCCCTTGGCACCCTGGCACTGCTGGGGGAAATCCCAGGGACGCCCACTGGGACACTCCATGTTGGGGGAGGGGAGGGTTCCCTTATCAGTTGGGGGGGGTGCCCTGTGTCTTGGGGGGGGAAGTGTCCCCTTTGCCCGTGGGGAGGTCCGTGTCTGTGCGGGGGTTTCGCGTATGTCCATGGGTGTAGGTGTTCCTTTGTTTAATATCGGCCCTACCCTGCCAGTGTGATGACTTGGGCCACGCCTTCAATGTGCTGGATTATCTGGAAAGAAATGCCCACTGTGCAGCCTACAAGCCGCCCGCCGGTTTTCTCACCTCAGCCAGCACTCTGCACAGAGAATGGAAAATTCCATCCACCTATTACACACAGAAGAAGGTCTAGTCACCATTGTACACTCCCTTAGTGTCGGAGAAAGCAGGTGCTTTCATCATTGTTATCGCTCATGCACAGTGCTACCCCAGTGGCTGCAGCATAACTGGTGAAAATCTACAATAATAATTATCTTTATTAGTGTCACAAGTCGGCTTACATTAACACTGCAATGAAGTTACTGTGAAAATCCCCTAGTTGCTACATTCCGGCGCCTGTTCGGGTACACAGAGGAAGAATTCAGAATGTCCAATTCACCTAACAGTACGTCTTTCAGGAACCCTAGGCAGACACGAGGAGAATGTGCAGACTCCGCACAGACAGCGCCCCAAGCCGGGAATCGAACCCAGGTCACTGGCACTGTGAAGCCATAGTGCTAACCACTGTGCTACCGTGCCACCAATGTCAATGCAAAGTGCTCTACTGCAGTCGGCTCCATGATGCAGGGAATCATGTGCTATGTAGAGCTTTGAGGATGCAAACATGTTTGTGCTTTGTCGTTACTGCCCTGGTCCCTGTGGTGATATGCATCACTGTAAATACACAAGGGGTCAATGTGAACACACTACACCTAGCTAGACACCAGAGGGAGCATCAGAGACATGACACACAGACATTCAACCAATAGGTCAGTCAGATAGGACACGACCAATGGGCAGTCAAGACACACACAAAGGTGTCACTACCACAAGGGGACTACCCATATAAAAGGACACAGCACACGTGCTCAGTCTCTTTCCAGTGGAGACACTTAGTGAGTACAGACAGGGTTGATGGAAACACATCACACCCACCACGTGGATTGTAACAGACTGGTTAGTTCATCTGAGTAGCTATAGCAGGATTAACAGGAGAGTCGAATCCAAGTAGGAGAATTGTTAATAGTTTAATAAACGTGTTAAAGCTATCGCCAAGTCTGAACCTTCCTTTGTCAGAGTGCACATCAAGGAAGCAGCTTATGCTACGTCAAGAGCATAACAAAACAGTACCCACTGTTACATTGTCCTGCGTGAGAGCGAATAATGACAATGACAATAATTGCGGTGCACTATGTTTGAGTGATGTGTCTGGCATGAATGAATGCTAAGAGCAGTGCTCACTGCACCAACCTTTAGCCCAATTATTGTCTTCAATAGGAACTGTTTGAGATTCTTTAATGTGAAATTATGATGTAGCTCAGTCTGGAAACAAATGACGAAGTACATTTCGTCAGTTTGATGAGAACAGTGCAGGGAAAGGGCTGGATAGCTCTTGTTGAATTGAAGCTTTCCTGTGTTCATTTCATTTCCCATGCGTCTTCCCTTATCCTTTTCCTTCCTCCTTGTTTGCCTTTGCTTTACCTTCTAACTCGACATCCAAAGAACAGCTCACTCTCCACCATTTCTGTCACCTTCATGGTGATGCTGCCACCACTAAACACATCTTACAGCATTCTGAAGGGACCGCCATGACCCATACTTTAATTAACTCAAACACTGGCACCCTTTCCCACAATAACCTCCTGTGCATGCACAGGGGATGCAACATCTGCTTTTCCATCTTCTCCATTGGGATCGTCCTAAACACTCCTTCCTGATGAAAGAGCGATTTACCAGTATTTCTCTCAGTTTAGGATGTTTTCTGCACACGGTGCGGTCTCTTCTACCATTGGGATGCCAAGTGCAGGTTGGAATATCACTTTGCTGAACACCTCTGTGCTTTCACAAATGTGTCCCAGATTTGCTGTTTACTTGTCATTTTAATTCTCTGACCTCTGTCTCATTGGTCTCCTACACGTTTCCAATCAAGTTCAAGGGATAGCACCTCTTTCAATTAGGCTCTTTACAACCATCTGGACACAATATTGAGTTGAACAGCTCCAGATGATAATCACCGCCCTCACGCTTTGGGACAGCCGGGGTTTGGTAATGGGTCTGCTGTAGCGATTTACACCTCCTCCGACTGTCTTGTTTCATTGCCATTATTGTCATCAGCCTGAAACATGAACTGTTTCTCTTCTGCAGATGCTGCCAGGACTACCAAGTGGTTCTGGCATTTTCCGTTTTTCGCTCAGATTTCTGGCACCAGCTGGATTTCGCTTTTGAATTATAGAATAGAACCATGGATATCCTACAGTGCAGAAGGAGGCCATTTGTTCAAAGAGTCTGCACCGACCCTCTGAAAGAGCACCCTATCTAGGCCCACTCCCCCGCCCTATCCTCTTAACCCTATAACCCAACCCTAACTGCACATCCCTGACTACTAAGGGACAAATAAGCATGGCAAATCCACCAAACGTGCACATCTTTGGACTGTGGGAGGAAACTGTAGCACCTGGAGGAACCCACGTAGGGAGTAGGTACAAACTCCAGACAGACAGTCATCCTGGCATTGTGAGACAGCACGCTGTGCCACTGTGCTGCCCCGATGTGTCATAGGAGCACATTGTTCTTTTCCAAAGACAATTGTCTCCCTTGATAATTCAGCAAATTTATTCAATGTGTATTTTAGCCACATATAACAGGGAGGCCAACATTTTATCCAGGGACCTTGTCCAGCCAAGATGGGGTGAGGGGTGTTGGAGGGGAGTGGGGGCCAGGGTGGGGGTTGGCTGGGGTGGCAATGTGAGGGTGCGTGGGTTGCAGGCAGGGGGAATACAATAACAACAGTTGCCTTATTGCTGCCTCACCCTTGTTCAGTTAGGGGGATATTCTATAATTCATTCAGGTTTAATCTCTGCGAGGAGTTAATGCGACCGTTAACATATCAAAGACGGTGTCCACAACAAAAGGAGAATTTTCACCTTCATTGTTTGGCTTATAAACTGGCCGACGAAAATTAGAGAAACATATATCAAGGTAAAGTCAATGATTGACAACAATGCAAAATGATTTATCCCAATCAGCCTGGACTTTTCAGGAGCAAAATCAGGAAGCATCCTTCACACAAAGAGGGATCTCTCCTGCCCTCCCTGTCGATACTGACTTAATTGGAATTTTCAAGACTAAGGCTGGAATTTTCCAGTCCCGACAGCTGAGAACACCGTCACAGGCAACATGAAAAATTTTGGGGAGCGGCCAAAATCCTGTTAACTTTAGTCCGCTCTCAACGTTTTCCTGTCCTGCCCACGAAGATGCGTATTGCTGGTGCGGCAGGAAAATCCTGCTCCAAGATTGGTAGGGTTTTGTTCACAATGAGTTACAAAGGGACATGGAGAATGGGCGGGTAAATTGTGTCAAGTGCGTATCAACCATGATGTAATTGATTGGAGAAATGGGCTCCATTGGGCAGTGAATGACGTTGCTCCTGTTGCTATGCTGTTCCTATGCAGGGCCAACTTTCGTAGCCATCAGCTACAGTGGGTTCTGTGCACCATTCCAACGGACTGTGCAGTTGCCTGTTCCTTCACTGTGAACAAGCAGCGTTGTTTTCAGTGTGACTGCCTTTCTGCGTGTTTGAGTAATGTTCAACGTTATCTCATATGCTGCTTCTCAAGTGCAACAATGACTTCTGTTGGACACCTGAAGCAGTTTTTGCTGTACTGTTCAATTATGAGTTCAATTCATAACAACACATACCAAGTAGGCCTTGATAGAAAATGCAAATGAAGAACAGAGAGGGCTTGTAAAATAATTTAACTCTTTTGGCACCCATAGTGACAGTCGACCTGTATTCAACGGCACTCAGAAATGAGGACAACAACCATTTCCTGCATCAAGTTATCAGCTACGAATCCGATCACCTCTTCACCAATGTCCTATAAAATAGGTGTGGGGTGAGTTGTTTTAAGTTTATAAGAAGCAAGTGACCTTTTTAGATTCATGTTTCTGTCAAGGAAATGCAAAGTTAGTTCATTGATGGTATTTGCTTGTTGTCATTCAGTAAAATGATCCAGTTAAATAGAAATTCCCAATTCTCATCCAGCCGCAACAGCTGGCTCTTCTTCTATTCACAGTTAACTTATTGAAATTTTTAATTTCAATTTCTTGCCCCAGTTAAAAGAGACAAAATGTTCAAGAAAGAAAACAAAAGCAATACTCCTTAACGCCCAGGTTGAGTGAATTTCACATCAATGCACCTCACACTGAAGTGCATCCTTGATTTTCTTTTTGTGCACTGCATGGTGACACATGGGCAACCTAGGCTAGTGGGTGGGTCGCAAGGGTGTCCCTCCTTCGTCTCAGTGGGCCACAAGGTTGAAATAGGGCTTGTTCACGAACCATAACCACTTGAATGTGATGAACTATATTGAATACATGCCAAATATGTCAGAAGGAATTATAGAAAATTCTTAATCATTTATATATTAATGGAATTCTCATCAACTTTAAATAGTAAAAACAAAATAAATATTTACACTTTGGATGAAGAGTGAGCGCTCAGCTTCCACAGTCAATGTTGTGAGCAATCAACACCCACCTCACTTCACTTGCCCTTACTTTACATGCGTATCACTTCAGTCAAGAAAAAAAATTACATGATGGAAATCAATGGAATGTGGCAACTTTGTGCATGAGCAACGGTCAACGAAATGTCTCGTGTGCCACACTCAAAACCCAAATGGGCCGCATGTGGCCCCCAGGCTGCAGGGTGCTCACTACTGTTATGGTAAAATAGCCACGGCTGTTCTCCCGCCACCTCTCCCCAAATAATGTTGTCGTAAAAGTAGTGAAAGCAGACTTGCATTTATGCCGTGCTGCTTACGACTTTAGGAGGTTCCATGGTGCTTTTCAGCTAATGAAGAATCTTTTGAAGTGGGCTGTGTCAATGTAGGGCAACACGGCAGCAAGGTACCACAAATAGCTCTGTGATAAATTACCAGGTAACCTGTTTTAATGATGTTGGTTAAGGGACAAATATCGCAGAACATTGGGAAAAACACCCTTGTTCTATAAAATAGCGCTGCACAATTTTTGTAATGTCCACATGAGAGGCAAGATGAGACACTAGTTTAACATCTCATCTGAAATATAGCATTTTTGAGGCACTCCTTCAGTACTGCACTGGACTGTCAGCCAGTTATATTGCTCAAGTGTATTAAGTGGGGCTTGAACACACCACCATTGGACTCCGAGGTGACAGTGCAGCCACTGGCTGGTGCCTTCCTAGAAAAGTAGTGCACTTGGAAATCAGAATGTAGAGAAAATAGAAGCAGTAGGAGGCCATTCGGCCCTTCAAGCCTGCTCCGCAATTTATTATGATCATGGCTCCCCCCATGTCCCTTCATTCCTTTAGCCCCAAGAGCTATATCTCTTGGCTTGGTCCAAGTAAGTTTTCTCTATGTATGCATGTGTCTGTGTGTCTGTTTGGGGGAAGAGGTCTGTTTCTCTTATTACAAATAAATTAGTTATCAACAAACCAACTGGGCTTTTCTTTTAATTTTAAAATGTGTTGAGTTTAGACTTGTTGACATTTTTATTTCAATTTCTTGCCTCTAGTTAAAGGAGACAATATTCAATTCTTTGCAGTGCCCAAGTAGGGTACATTTCATACCAAAGGATTCTGTACACCTAGTTTTTAGAGGTGTACTCAGCCTTTAAATTCTGAAGTTTTGGCACGTAAACACACCTCCCAATCAGGTGGACTGTCTGTCAGCATTTCTGATGCTAGGTTGCCTTGCCAACAACATGGAAGTGATGCCATAACATTAAAATTGTCTTCTGATCATGGGAGGCAGCCGAAACGACCTCATGGTGCAGTGTATGAGGGTACTTCCTGCTTATTCCCTTATTTCCCCTTTCCTTTATTTTGCATTATAATGTTTGATCCATGGATGATTAATGGACATGTATCTTTGAGTCAAGTGGCAGAGAGGAGTGAGGAATTCTGAAGTTACAGGAGAGAACACTCTGCTAATCTCTGCTAGTTTTAACAGGAGCTTTAGACCTTTTGGCACCAGCGAGAGAGAGATATGTGGTGGGACTCGGTTTGATTGAATGGGTGGTGGTCAATGAATTGGCCAAAAGGTTATATTCTGCACAGTAAAAGGCGGTGATTGGATCCTATCCCAATGGAATGATTTTCAGAGTTCCAAGGAGCTCAATTTGACTCTCTTCTCCATGTTTTCTCCATACAGACTGTGAGTGCTGCATTCTAGAAGCTGTAGAGAACCTGAGTTAATGGATCTACAGGAAAACCATTACAGGCTACCAATAGGCTACAAACAAAGACCAGGGGCTGGATTCTCCGAGCCTCCACGCCAAAATCGCGTTCGGCGCGGGGCGGAGAATTTGTGTTCTCACAGAAATCCAGTTCCCGGAGAATCACTCGGGAATGCGCACGAGCGATGTATGCGGCACGGGTACGGGGCCATTGACAGAGGCCCCACCCACGATTCTCTGCGCGCAACTGGTCAAGTTCCCGACGGCATGGTTCTAACCACGTATCGGCCGTCGGGAACCTCGACAGGTGGCTGTGGACTCAGTGGGAGATGGGGGGATCGTTCACTGGGGGGGTGCCTCATGGACGGCCGAGGGAGCAATCGGGCAGCACTGATCTGTGTGATCTCGGGGGGCCTACAATTTTGCTGTCGCTCTGCGGTGCGAGTCCGTCATGTCGCACGGGGCAGCCGCCACAGACCGCCGCCATTCGCATGCGCGGACTCCCAATCGGAAGTGCGGTGCCCCATATCCGCAGCCTGAGCTTGAGAAGCACTCCGGGGTCCTGGAAGCCCCCTGCAGGTAGGAGAATCGCACAGGAAATTCTGATGGAAAGTCCAGAGTGGAACGCTGGGGAGCATAGCCACATTTTTTAGAGAATGCAGCCCCAGGACTCTCTCTCTCTCTCTCTCACTCCAGCTGTATTCCTGAAACTACAGAGGCCTGAATGAATCTATAGTAAAAATATTGAACGGAAAGCAAATTCTGAAGAATATAAGGTGCTGGAATGACCCATTTGAAACAAAGGCTCTTTTTCCTTTTTACTTATGATTTTTTACCCCTTTCTTCCCCTCTGTCTGTCTTGCATGTGTGTCGAGGCTGGGGGGCAAGTTAAAGTGGGGGATTAGGAATTAGATAATAGCTATACAGTTATATTTGCTGCAGATTTCATTATAGTTCTTGTTATAAATGAAAAGTAATTGTGTTTAAATTTAGAAACCTGGTGATTTTACTTATTGGGCATCCAAGACTTTGGGTATTTTTCTAAGAATTATTGGTAAATTCAATTGTATTGAGACTTCAGGTCAAGTGGGGCTGGAATTGACTGCGCACGAGCCCAGGGTGTCGTAACAAGTGCTCCTCTCAGCATAGCTGTCACAGGGCAAAACTTTCCCATAATGTCTTAATCTGCTCAGAGAAATATTTCACAGCCTTAATTTTATTGCTGCAATCATCAGGAACATAGTCCAGTTGAGATCAAGTTGGAGCACAAGGGTAAACTCTGATGAATTAATTAGTTTGTAAATGAACCAGAATACACAGACAAGAAACTGATTTTGAGTTTGTTCAGCAGTTGGTCACTGCAATGTTATCACAATGTTTTAAGACCAGGATCCAAGCCTGTATTTGTCTTTTTGATGTAAGTGAATTGGATGAATCAGTTCCATTTCTTTGAAAACAAACCTTCTTCAACGTTTGAACCAGAACTCATATTTATCCAATTATCAATTCAGTAATCACTCTTTTATTACCCTGTGATTTTAATTCCAAGCGTCATGCTGTAATATGTGCTATCCTTAAAAACTCATAATATACATGTTATATTTAATGTTAAATATTTCCATAAACTCAGGTGGAATAGAAATTCCCTAAGGCATGACTGCCACAGGGGCTGTTTAGCACTGGGCTAAATCACTGGCTTTGAATGCAGACCAAGGCAGGCCAGCAGCACGGTTCAATTCCCATAACAGCCTCCCCGAACAGGCGCCGGAATGTGGCGACTAGGGGCTTTTCACAGTAACTTCATTTGAAGCCTACTTGTGACAATAAGTGATTTTCATTTCATTTCAGTGTTATCACTGATATCAATCCATACCTCCATAAGTAATGAAAGCAAAAAACAAAATGGTGGCTTTTGTTAGAGCCATTCATGTTCCTCCATTGGTTACTGTATTGGTCGTGGCAAAATTCCATCAGTCCAAATGGTCAAGAAACAATGTTATATTTCTGAGGTTTCTCTCTGGTTGAGTCTCACTCCCTATTACTTGATGTTTACACCTATCCAATATCTGGATAATTTGTTTGAACCTAGAGATTTAAACAAAAACATTCATTAGTGCAGCCCAGTAACCATGTAATGTGCCTTAAAATAATGTTTGTTGCCTTCAGAAGGCAGTAGAGTAAATATTTCATTAGCCATGTCACAGCCAACATATTGCCAAAAATACTGATTAATCAGTAAATGGATAAGTGGACGTCACATCTCCACACCTCTTCAGCTCTGTAGAAAGAGTCGTGCAGACTCAAAATGTAAACTGTTTCTTCCACCACAGATGCTGCCAGCCCTGCTGAGTTTATCCATCATTTTCAGTTTTTATTTAAGAAGCAACGCTGCAAGGGCAGCACGGTGGCACAGTGGTTAGCATTGCTACCTCACGGCGCCAAGGTCCCAGGTTCGATCCTGGCTCTGGGTCACTGTCTGCGTGGAGTTTGCACATTCTCCCCATGTTTGCGTGGGTTCCGCCCCCACGACACAAAGATGTGCAGCCTCGGTGGATTGGCCATGCTAAATTGCCCCTTGATTGGAAAAATGAATTGGGTATTCTAAATTAATTTTTTTAAAAAGAAGGAACGCTGCATTGGCAATTGTTAAGGTTTAATTATTCCTCCTGGGAGAAGGAAAAGGAGTAGGGAAGTCTTGCTGCAAATACACAATGTACTAGTGAGACCACATCTGGAGTGCTGTGAGCAAATTTGGTCCCCTTATTTTAGGAAAGACATTGGGCGCAATTCAACCAAAATATTTCAAAGGGGGCTATTCAGCGGGGCAAACATGAAGGGTGCAATCTAACGAAAAGAAAGAGTCCCGCTCTGGACAGGATTAGTAGTGTTGTTCCAGGCACTTGTAGCGATGGGAACAACCCTGCTATCGAACGATACTCCGGTAAATTTTTCTGGCCTCAGTGGACAACACCCCGCTGATGCCGCGCTGAGTCGAATTTCCTGCACTGAGTAACTATGCTCATTTTTAAAAGGCCCCCGATCTCTAGACCCCCCCAAAGCGACCCTGCCCCCCTCCCCCCAACACCCCAACTCAGCTGTTGGGAGGACCTCAAACCCCCAACACCCCACCTCATATGAGCAATATGAGCAGGACATGCCAGGACTGATCCCAGCACAGGCAAAATGCCAACTGATACCTTGGCACTGTCAGTCTGGCACCCTGGCAGTGAAGGCCGGCACCTAGGTAGCACTTCCAGGATGCCTGGATGGCATAAATGCCTTGGTGCCACCCTGCCCAAATACTGATCACCCGAGGGTGACCCCCACAAGTATCATTCCACCTGGTCTCCGTTTGTGGGGACCAGTGCTAAATGACGCCTGGCTGGGATCTCCTAGGCAAGGCCAGTAGATCATAGGGCCAGTTGGATATGGCGCAGAATAGGAAAGTGAGCTCGTCCTCCGTTGCGGGATTCTCATTACACCACCATCGAGGGATCTGTGAAATGGGAGAACAAAATCTCGCTGTATTATCTGCCCCCGACGCCCTTCTTGCTGACAGCTAACACGGCTCAAAATTCCGGATGTGGTCTCACAATGCCCTGTACAACTGAAGCATGATTCTCTACTCTTGTTTTCACTTCCTCTTGCAATAAACTATAACATTATGTTTGTTTTGCTAATTATTTGTTGTATCTGCACAGTAACGTTTTGCGATCCATGCACAAGAACATCCAGATCCCTCTGAATCTCAGAAGTCTGAAATCTCTCACCTTAAGAAGTGGTTGGTTTCTTCAGCCACATCCCAGCCACGTGTTTCCTGGTGGCAAATCGTTCACATGTGGCTGGATTCTATGTCCCTTCCGCTATCAATAGGCATTCCCAGGGACCAGTGAACCCCGTCATCAGCGAATGGCCGGAGAATTCTGGCCAAGCTTATTTTTTTTCTTCCTGCCAAAATGGACAACCTGTTTTCCTACGTTATGTCCCATTTGCCGGATCTTTGCCCACTCACCTAACCGATCAATATACTTTTGTAGGGCAGCACGGTGGCGCAATGGATAGCATTGCTGCCTCCCGGCGCCGTGGTCCCAGGTTCGATCCCGGCTCTGGGTCACTGTCCATGTGGAGTTTGCACATTCTCCCTGTGTTTGTGTGGGTTTCGTTCCCAGAACGCAGAAGATGTGCAGGCTAGGTGGATTGGTCACGCTAAATTGCCCCTTAATTGGAACAAATGAATTGGGTACTCTAAATTTAAATATATATATATACTTTTGTAGCCTCCTTATGTCCTCTCCACAACTTACTTTCCCACCGATCTTTGTATTATCAGTATATTTAGCAAACATGCTCGTGGACCCGGCATCCAAATAATTAATGCAAATTGTAAAGACTTGAGGCAGCAGCTCTGATCCCTGTTTCCTGTTAGCGAGCCAATCTTCTATCGATGCCAATACATTATCTCCTGCACTAGGAGCTTTTATATTCTGCAATACCATTTAATGTGGCCCCTTATCAAATACTTTCTGAAAATCTTTTTTTTTTAATTTAGAGTACCCAATTCATTTTTTTCCACTTAAGGAGCAATTTAGCGTGTTCAATCCACCTACTTTGCACATCTTTGGGCTATGGGGGCAAAACCCATGCGGCGCCATGAGACTGCAGTGCTACCACTGCGCCACCGTGCTGCCCTTACTTTCTGAAAATCTAAGTACAGTACATCCACGAGTTCCCCTTTATCCACAGCTTCTTCCATTACTTCTTCAAAGAACAGCAATGAATTGGTTAACCACGGGCCGGGATTTTCTACTCTCGTTCTTCTTCGACAGGTTTGGTGGCGAGAGTGGAAAATATCATTAGAGTCCCAAATTGTGTTTTACATCGGTGCAGTCTCTCCATGATTATCCCCACGTCCACCAGTGCCGTAATGGGAAGCTCCACATTATTTTAAAATGAATTTAGAGTATCTAATTCTTTTTTTCCAATTAAGGGGCAATTTAGCGTGGCCAATCCACCTAACCTGCCCATGTTTGGGTTGTGGGGGTGAGACTTATGCAGACACGGGGAGAATGTGCAAACTCCACATGGACAGTGATCCAGGCCGGGATCGAACCTGGGTCCTCAGCGGCGTGAGGCAGCAGTGCTAACCACTGTACCACCGTGCTGCCCTGGAATCTCCACATTCAATGTCGGGAACCCCATTCTAATAAATTTTAATTTGATTATCGGGCCTCTACGCCTGATCAACTTTTCTGACTGGGACTGCCTTCAAATATGGCACCTGATCTTTAAACACCTAAGTTGCTGGCAGTGTGGGCTCCACCTGTGTGATGTTATGGAACCCACCCACAACCCGCCCACTCTCCAAGTTCCGAGCAATAGGGCAGAGAAAGCTACCATTGGGGCCGACAGCGTCAACGCCAGCCTGCAGCCACAGTCCATATAAAAAAAGTAAAATGTGGCCTGTGTTACATATTACAGGAATTGGAGTCAAACACCAGGAGACACACATCACTACCTATAGCTGTGTTTGTGGTGGGCCACAACTTCATTTCCACAGACTCATCTCAGGTTGCAACAGTTCCTGCACCCAATAAATCATAGAAGCATACCATAGAATCCCGACAGTGAAGAAAGAAGCCAATTGGCTGATCGAGTCTGCATCAACCCTCCAAAAGAGCATCCTAACTAGGTCCATTCCCCGACCCAGTCCCCGTAACCCCACCTAACCTGCACATCTTTGGACTGTGGGAGAAAGCCGGAGCAACCAGTGGAAACCCACGCAGACACGGGGAGAACGTGCAAACTCCACACAGTCACCCAAGGCTGGAATTGAACCCGGGTCCCTGGTGCTGTGAGGCAGCAGTGCTAACCACTGTGCCACCCAAACAAGTAAGAGATTCCAACTTTGCAATGCCATATCAATACTCCATCTACCCAATGCCTGCAGCTGATCTGGAGGAGATAGCTGTCTGATTTGCTCACATTGCTGGGTTTGTCCATATGCAAAGCATCACCTGAGCACACTTGCCCTGTCCTCTATTAACCCTGCCAAGAAGCTTTTAAACCAAGTAGGGATTCAACCATTTAAATCTTCAGCTGGGATGTGCCCAGTTTCGAGGCCCTGGCCACGATTCCGTCAAATTGCCAGTCATCAATCCACCCAGACCAGCTAGTATTGGGCTGTACCCTCAGAGACGGAACATATCCAGAAATTCAGGGGTAGACACTGAGTGTCAATGAGGGTGGGGGTGGACAGCAAAACCTGAGCTCTTATTGAGCAAATCTTTGAAGTCCCCAGCAAAGTTTCCAATGATTCCCTTTATCTAGTGTAGAATTGGACCGACTGAGTCTCCAGATTTGTTGTCGTTTGCTGTGTATTTCATAATGATTCCATTCAATGGAGCCAAGCTTTGCAGCCGCCAAGTGGAGAGGAAATTCCGGAGGAAGGTGAAGAGGGGATGAGGAACACCAAGGCCAAACAGCTCAGTCAGACGTCCTGAGTCAGACACCAAGGGAAGATCCTCTGAAATAAAGCCTTTCCCCAGCACATCATCAGGCCGCAATCCAACATCTGAACAGCTAGAGCTGGACTCCTCAATGCTCTCTGCGATTTGCACAAGCTCATTAGTTAGCTTCCCACTGCATTGCCAAAGTTCCGGTGAACAGGAATCAATATTTTACTGTGGGCAGTGCTATTGTCATGACACAGAACTTGCATGACAGAAATATAAATCTTTAAAGACATGTTTTTAAAGACTGAATTTTTAAAATGATTAAAACTGGAACTTAAGGTGGCTCCTCAGAACTGCCAGACGTCTTTATGGATTAAACCATAATTTCTCAAGAGGACAAAGGGAACAAAGACACCTTTTCTGATATTGATTCACTGTGGTTTTGGTCAGGACATAAACAAAACTCCAGCGATGGGCGTGATTTAATGGCCTCATTGTGCCCAACTTGGTGACACGATGAGGCTGTAGCATCCCACGAGAGGTACGTTGGGTGCAGTGGGGCAGAGGCAGGCAGTGGGGTGGCTGAGGGGGGGTCGAAAGATCGATGCAGCATTTACAAATAGCACCTGATCCGCAAGTCGTCTTCCTGCACTGGAGAGTTGAGCTCGGCAGTGCAGGAAATTATTTCAGTGCGACCTTGATGGGGCATTCCCTGCCGATGCCCAGGAAAATGTCAAAATACCGTTAAATAGCGGGGGGTTTCCTGGTGCTTAAATACCCCACTAAACACTCCTGAAACGGGACTCTATTTTGGTCCTGTTAAATTGCGCCCGACATCTTCATTGTAAAAATTTTATTTTTCACCTCCACAGGCTTTTACCACGCAAAAGAAACTATTGTTGGGGGAAGATGTATCATACTATTTTATTTGGGACCAGAACCTCACAATGAAGTGAGGTCACATGATACAGCAGCCAACATTAGTTCGCTTGAAAGATTAACAAAAAATTCAAGCTACTTTTCAGCCACACCTTCAGGGATGCAGACAGATTTCCATCAGAGCGGTAGAAAGAGGATCAGACAGGTAAAGCCGTTGACTGCTGCAGTCAGGTAATCAACAGAGCCACACAATGGGCGGGATTTTCCACACAACTCATTGCCTGTTTCACAGAGGTGGCCTGCCATTGGCCAGTAGCCGAATTTTATGGTCCTCCCATTGTCAACGGGGGTTACCGTTGAATTCACCCTTCATTGTCAGGAAACCCGCGACAGGGGTGCATCGGCAGGACTGGAAACTCTCTTCACTGTGAATGGCCGGAAAGTTCCAGCCAATATCTTGAAAGAGAAGCTGAGCCTCCCTCTTCTCCTCTAACGTTCCATCTTCAAGCCTTATCTGTGAAAACAATCTCCAGCAGGTCAACTCCAGGAACCATGACAGCTACTGAAAAATCTTCATTTCGGGTAAAGTAACAACCTGGCTGCGAAACATCAGGCCCGCACCAAAACAGAGTTGGAGTTGAATTCCATTTTTATAGTGACTTTTACCTTCACCTCCGTCTAATTTTTGTGGTTGGATAGTGTTGGTGAGTTGTGTGAGTGAGACATCATGGCTTGAATTCTCTGGGTTTCCTGATGGCATTGGGTGGCTTCAATGGGAAATCCCATTGACAAGTAGTGGGAGGAGAGAACCCCGCCACCAGCAAATGGCGTACCACTGAGAAACATGCAGCTGGGGTGGAGGTGGGTGCTGGAGTGCAGAGAATCCAGCCCCATGTTTCCATTAACCTCAGGGGCAAATGTGTGAAAAATAAAATAACCCTCTTCATTTGCAAAGCACAAAGCTTGTTGCTGGGTTGTTTAAATTGACTCCGAGGCTGAGAAATTACACGCATCAACATATTTGATCATGGGCGATAAAAGGTAACATGTTAAAACTGTCCGTAACACTACCCAAGATCTTTATCCACTAATATGTCCTCTGCTGTAGAGCTAGGCGGTGAGATATTCCGCTGGCAAACTGCTTCATAATCAAATCCATCCTCCTGTCCATGCTCCTGTGTATTAGTGTGCCTGCTAATGCCAACCCCTCTAGCCTATCATGTAATTTACTGTCAGTGTCTGAGCTCGTGCTCAGCCTGGTGGGGGTCACATGTCATCATGAGTCCTGGTCTCGCCCCAACACCTCTGTTCTGGAAACTGCGCTTTCTTCACCTGAAATTGTGACCAGCAGCATATCATTCATTGGCGAGGATAAGCAGGCAGATGCGTAGCTGCTCAATGCAGTGCAATAGGGTGAGGGGTGAGATATCAGTCGGCGGGGACTAGATTGAAAGCTGGCCAAGAAACACTGTTGTAGTTCGACCACTCACCCCGACCCAATCATGACTTACCTTCTCGATATGCGGAACATCATCCTTGAGTGGAGGAGGCTTGAATAGGACCTCTCCCCTCTGCCCCTTCCTCACTTACTCTCCATCATAGTTTGCAGTAGAGATGGAAAAATAGGTGTTTGGTAGTACATAACTTAAATATTGCTGAAAAAAGAGACACACTGCCAAAGCTTTTCACCTTCCACTCATCAGGACAGATTCCCAACAAATCTCAAAGGCAACAACAATTTATACCGCATGAGAACAGGATGATGATTGGCTGGCAAGTGGACTCTGATTGGTTGCAATGGAGGGCATGACTTTCCAGCCCTTCCCGGCGGTATGATCTTCCAGTCCCGCCGAAGGCAACCCTCAGGGCGGGGTGGGCAAGCCACAGGAAGCCGTTGATATTCGTGGGACTGGAAGATCCAGCAGGCAATGGCAAGCCTCCTCCGCCTTTGGAAAACACAGTGGAAAATCCCGCCCTGAGAACGCAGAAGGGAACAGCTGACTGCCAAGATTTTGTTTAACTTCAAGCCAGGCAGGTCTACCCTGATTGGTCAAGGCATTGATAGGAGAATTTTAGTAGTCACCGGGTGAGGTGGAGTTGGAAGAAATGAAAAGAACGCCCCTGATATGTGAAGGGTGGCAGAGGTATCAGGAGGCAAAGGTAGTATAGGTCAGGGGGGACTAGTTGTTACAATGCATGACATTAGGAGCTGAAGAAGTTGAAGTGAAATGTGTTGCGGTGAATGGGGTCATTGCTGGTAATGGGACGGAGGGAAAGGATGCAAGTGTAGGAAACTGACTTCTTGGAAGCGCATTCAGCAAATCCTTTTTAAGCGCTGCAACACAGTGACGCAAATAACTGCTAACACAGAGTGTCGTTGCATCACATGTTCAGAGCACTAATGTGCCAAAAATATTTTGCAGCTGTTTCACTCTTCTTTCTCCCCAGTGGCCGAGATCATGTTGCCTCAAAACATGCAAAATAATTTATTCTGCAAATGATGAATCCGTGCATGTCTAAACTCTCTGAGGACTCCTCTAGCATATCACTGCTAAAATGGACCCAAAAAAATGATTTACTGTCTTTCTGTTGCTATATTCCAAAAATACTGTGAAATATTAAAGCTTCATTTATTCTGGTACTTAAAGGATCCATCAGGTGTTGCATAACACACGTGAGGTTCACTATTTGAGAGATAAAGTTACCTAGCTGTTTTAAGCTTTTAACAATTTTGGGAGGTTGAACTCTATCAGAAACCATCATCTCATTAAAACATGGATTTTTGTTTCATCTTTGCAGAAAAAGTAGTAAACGCTGATCAGTTCCTGCCACTACACATTGTTGCCATGGAAACAATTCTCCAGTGAATGCTCACGATTGGCTCAATATTGAAGAATCCTGGGTAATATTGAAGGCACAGTAGTGGTGTATCAGTTTATTGTTCAAGACTTCACTTGTGGATAGGCCAAGATCTATGTTCCTGCCACAGGTAGTTTAAAGGTATCCAGGCATTGCTTTTAGTTCTCCAATTGTATATTTTATCTAGTGCGCAGTGTATTTTGCTTTTTTCATACTGTTTTAAAGGTTGCTATAACTACGTGTTGTGTTCAATGCAATCCGAGGTACTTTACAAGACATTTTAACAGGGCGGCACGGTAGCACAGTTGTAACACTGTTGTTTCATAGCGTCAGGGTCCCAGGTTCAATTTCCGGCTTGGGTCATTGTCTGTGCGGAGTCTGCAGGTTCTCCCTGTGTCTACGTGGGTTTCCTCCAGGTGCTCTGGTGTCCTCCCACAAGTCCCAAAAGACGTGCTTGTTAGGTGAATTGGACATTGTGAATTCTCCCTCAGTGTACCTGAACAGGCGCCGGAATGTTGCCACGAGGGGATTTTCACAATAACTTCATTGCAGTGTTAATGTAAGCCGACTTCCAACACTAATAAAGATTATTATTATTAAGGAGTGTAAGTGCAATGAATATTTTACAATTTGAAATGATCACTCTTGGCTATTAAGGATATGCCTGACCAGATTTGTTGCGCTGGTGAACCAGGAACTTGGGTTCCGCATCACACCAATGTTAAAAGCGAGGATGTCCCAAAACCTAGCAGGGTAATTTGGAACACCGGTTCGTAGTGGTGTATGTGGGTTTTTTTCTGATATAATGTGAGGAACGGTGTAGAGCCCAGTGAGGAACAATCCGGGCATTGTGCGAACAATTATTGAAGAATATTTGTTAACTTAAAAGAAAAGCAAAAACACACACAACCAAGAAGGATTGTAACCCGCCGTGTCGCTGAAGTATACTGATGACTACACACACATTAAACTACCCCTTGGTACAAAAACCTACATTTACCTGAACTCTAGGACACACCTTTTTCCCAAACAACATCCAATATGCAGTAACATTATAAGCTAAATCCAGCAAATAATTACCACAAACAGGTTAAGTTGGCCACGTCTGGGAAATAGTCTTCAGGTTCAGCAAAGGCAGAAAATGGTTGCATTCTTTCAGGAGACTAAATCTGCAACTTGCTGCAGTTTGATGTTCACTTTCTCTCTCTTCAGTTAGTTCTACAGTTATTTATTTCCTTTTGATGTTATTCACCCTGTGGATTTGGTTTTTGGCAGGCACTTGTCCATTTCCTTATCTCTCCAATTTGAAGCTACCACCTCTAGAGCCCCATTGTTTTCTCTAATCACATATGGAAAATATTTGTTTTCCGCTGCTCGGCGAATTCGCATCTCATCATTTTTCCAGGCGTGTGCCTCCAATCAACTCACAGTTTTACTTTGGGTTTCTTTTCACTTAATTTTTCGCAATTCTTAACATTAGCTGAAATGGACTGAGTGCCCAGAAGGAAAAAAACTATTTGGACCAGTATTCTTATTTCCCAGTTTTTACTGCTTTTTCCTTCTGGGTGAAGCTTTTGTTTGGAGTAGCAATGCCAGTTGACTTTTGGTTCAATTTCAAGGGAAATGATGAAGGCAGTTCCTAAAATGGGCGGCCAATCTGAAAAAACAAGGTTTACACCAGCACTTCAGTGTGTTGTTTCTATTTCTTGACAGGACAATTTATATGAGTCTCTGGAATGAGTGGACTAAAAGTTCCAGAAATGATGACTTCTTCGTGGGGCTTCTGACAAGCAGTGACAAATCTTGCCAAGTTATAATCACCAGAAGAGTTTCCAGCCACGGACTTGAGGGTGACAGCACAGTGAATTGTAGAATCCTGGGACCTTACAGCACTGAAGGTGGCCATTCAGCATGTGAAAGGGCAATCCATTTAGTCGCACAACCCACACTTTCCCCGTAGCCTGCAAATGTGTTCCTTTTCAAGGATTCTCTTTTGAAAATTATTATTGAAGCTGCTTCCACCACCCTTTTCAGGCAGTGGATTCTGGGTCATAACAACTCACTGTGGAAAATAATTTTTCTTCACCTCAGCTCTGGCTCTTTTTGTCAATTATCTGAATTCTGTCTCCTCTAGTCAGCAATATTGTCAGCCAGGGGTAATATATCTCATTATTTATTCTATGAAAAACCCTCATTGGACTGGATTTTACACTGGGGGTGGGGTTCCCAACACTCTGCATGAATGTCAGGAATGAGCCTGCCCCTGTTTGGTCAGCATGCCCAGCAGCCATTAAACTATCATCAATCTGACCAGTAATTGCCTTGAAGGGGGCCTTCCACTCCCATCAGGCAGGATGTCTCACCTCTTGAGTTCTGCCAACCAATCAAATAGACAGCAGCTCTCTGGTTCCAGGAGTCAGTTCTGGAAAAGGCATTCAGGAGGTGACGAGAGCTCATTTTTTTGTCTGGTCTTTAACGAGCTCCAGCTGCGTGGTCTCCGCCCCCTACCTGGGAAGCTCATACTCCGCGGGTTCCACTAGGAGATCGACAATGGTTTCCCCGTGGTCCTCGTGGGGGTTCTGACACTATTAAATCTCTACTTTAATCTCGCCTTATAATTGAATGGAAGCGTTTTATTATTCCATAACAATTTATTTTTGAATTGCGAAAAAAATAGAGAACAATTATCCCCAATTGTGTGTGCAATGTGTTTTTTCTTAAGTGACGATTTTCTCACAGGGCTGAGGTGACTTGAATCATTCAAAGTAGGTACAAAGTGGTCCAATTTAGAGTCAGAAAGTGTTTCAGAACTGATTGTGATATGTGTGATCTGTTAAGTGTTGAGATTCAGTATATTTTTATGCCTGTTCAATTGAGTGAGTTGTCTACAAGTATCTTTTACTGGGTACAGTGACCTCTCTTGTTTTATTCTCGGCAGCAATGGAGGAAGGCAGTGGTGCAGTAGTATTGTCACTGGACTAGTGATCTAGAGACTCCACGTATTGTTCTGGGGATCTGGGTTCGAAACCCCCACTGCAGGTGGTGAAATTTAAATCCAATAAAAAATCTATAAGCTTCAGATGTGCTTGATGAAGGTAAATTTGAGATGGGCAACAAATGCTGGCCCAGCCTGTGATGCCCATGCCATGAAAGAATAAAAATAAATGTTCTTCACTCGTCTCTGTCCACAATGACAAGATATTCCAGATAAGCTGTGTCCAAATAGCCTATGTACACTAATATCCGACATAACAATAAACATTAAATCCATATTGATTGTGACTGATGCTTGTGGCAACTTTTCAGATGGTTGTCACAACTGCAGAATGGTTTTAATTTTCACTTGATTGGATTAATTTCTATTGTGACATGATTCGTCATTCCTATCCCGTTAAATATGTGCAGGTTAGGTGGATTGCAAAGATGTGCAGGTTAGGTGGACTGACCATGATAAATTGCCCTTTGTGTCCAAAATTGCCCTTAGGGTGGGGTTACTGGGTTATGGGGATAGGGTGGAGGTGTTGACCTTGGGTAGGGTGCTCTTTCCAAGAGCCGGTGCAGACTCGCTGGGCCGAATGGCCTCCTTCTGCACTGTAAATTCTATGAAATAGCTGTTTAAAGTAGCACCGATATCTTAGATGTGGGTGAATTGTTATGGACGTGAGGGACCCCAACACTAAAGAACAAACCATTTGCTTCATAGAATCAAAGAATTGTACAGCGCAGGAGGAGGCCAATTTGTCTATTGTATCTACGCCATCATTGAGAAGCAGTCTCACTCCGCATTAGCCGGAAAATCCTTCCTTTTCAAACATTTACCTTTCCACGCCCTTTTGGCTTGAGCATTCTTGCGTTGGATTAAAACCTGTGAAACGGGAGGCAAGCAGCAATTTCCACAAAGGTTCGAATGAGGATTCCTTTGCGGTGCTATTGGCACGTTGCTGACATTGGAGAATCCCTTGCCACTTGGGGAGGCTGCCAGCGGAATGGTGAAGGCCTTCCCATGGTAAACCAGGGACATGGGAAAGTTTTAAACAAAGAGGGAGCCGCGGGCAGGATGATTTCACCTGAGGGCTTTGCCTTTAATTACCTGCTGTAAGCCTCCGTCTCCTGGATTCCTCTGCTCTGGCCACCTTTCCTGATGATACTACAGAACTTGCCAGCCCTCCAGTTTGAACCGGCGGTATCAGGAGCCCATTTGCCCTTGTAAGATCTTCTTATTGTTCTTTCAAAAATAAGGTACCCAGTCCGGTTGAGGAGTCCAAAACACTCTTTATTTTTAAGAATTTACTTAATATACTTGCGCAAGAACTGAATCAAAAACTTAGATTAAAAAAATACATAAACATCTCAGACTACAGTGAAAAATCATTGAAACATTAACATAAGAAAAAAGTAAAGAAAATACTTCAAAAGAAATAATTTCTACGGATGCTTCAAGAATTCCGGAAGGCTAGAATTCTCTGAACAATCAATCACACAATCACATTCTTGAGGAAATCCTTATCTATGATTCAGTCCCTCATTCACTCTCATTGGTTCTAAATCTCAGCTGAGACCCCCCTGATTAGTTCAGAAAGGTGTCAGTCATTTAACAGGTGATGTGATGTGTGGTAGTATGCATTAGGGGTCATGTGGGACTGTGAAGCCGTGATGTCATTGGCTGACAGATCCCGGGTCCTGGTTGGCTGTTGACCTCTAGCTCCGCCCTGAAGGCGGAGTATAAGAACTTGGAGTTCTCCCCCGCAGGCCAGTCAGCTACTGAACTGTGGGGAACAAGTCACGCTTAATAAAGCCTCATCGACTTCATCTCTATTCGTCTCTCGTGAGTCTTTGTGCGCTACAATTTATTAAGCGTGCTTAAAAGAACTATGGAGCTCAGGATCATCCCGGAATGCCTGAGGATCAGCCCCAACGCAGTGAACTCAGCAGCAGTTTTCAAACACTGGCAGACTTGTTTCGAGGCCTACCTCAGAACGGCCCCCGGCCGGGTCACAGAAGACCAGAAACTACAGGTCCTGCACTCGAGGGTAAGCCCGGAAATTTTCCCTCTCATCGAAGACGCAGAGGATTACCAGACGGCGTTCGCAGCACTAAAAAGCATCTATGTTCGCCCAGTGAACCAGATCTACACACGCTACCAACTCGCAACCAGACGGCAAAGTCCCGGAGAATCGATAGATGATTTCTACACCGCGCTACTAATTTTGGGACGGACCTGCAGCTGCCCGCCGGTAAACGCGATGGAACACACGGACATGTTGATGCGTGATGCTTTTGTGGCTGGTATGAACTCTTCCCAAATCCGCCAAAGACTTTTAGAAAAAGAGTCGCTAGGACTCTCAGAGGCACGGGCCCTTGCAGCCTCATTAGATGTGGCCGCGCAAAACGCCCACGCCTACGGCCCCGACCGCCCGGCAGCCCCTTGGGCTCCGTGGACCCCCGTCGCGACAAACCCCCCCCCCACCCCACAGGCTTGCGCGGTTCAGACGCCAAGTCGTCCCGGGGGAGCCTGCTGCTATTTCTGCGGCCAGGCGAAACACCCCCGGCAGCGCTGCCCGGCCCGCGCAGCGACTTGTAAGAGCTGCGGGAAAAAGGGCCATTTTGCGGCTGTGTGCCGGTCCCGGGAGGTCGCCGCGGTCCCCGGCCAACAAGGATTCCTGCGCGCTTCTAACGCTCCCCAACCCCCCCCCCAGCGCCCCATGTCCGACCTGCAGGCGCAACCAGTTTGGGTCCCGGCCACCGCTGTCCAGCGCCCCATGTACGACCCGCAGGCGCAACCAATTTGGGTCCCGACTACCGCTGTCCCCGGAGAACAAGGCGATCTGCGCGTTTCTGACGCTCCCCAACCCCCCCAGCGCCCCATGTGCGACCCGCAGGCGCCGCCATTTTGGGTCCCGGCCACCACGAGGGGAGGAAGGGCGCCGCCATCTTGGGATCCCCCAGACCTGTACGACGCAGGGGGACGGCCATTTTGTCCACCCCCGCCGCCATCTTGTGACCCCCCAGCCATGTGCGATGCATGGGGGCGGCCATTTTGTTCACCCCCGCCGCCATCTTGGACGGCAACAACGGACCCCAGTGTCGACGGCTCCACGGGGTTCGAGGAAGACGCTCAAACACTACGATCACGTCTGGCCTCAATGACGCTGGACCAAGCACGGCCCCGGACACTCCAGACGACGACAACAACGGTGCTGATAAACGGGCACGAGACACCATGCCTGGTCGACCCCGGGAGCACGGAAAGCTTCATCCACCCCGACACGGTAAGACGCTGTTTTTTGACCATCCGTCCCAGTGCGCAAAAGATTTCCCTTGCTGCAGGATCCTACTCCATACAGATTAAAGGCTTCTGCATAGTGACCCTAACGGTGCAAGGGAGGGAGTTTAAAAACTACAGGCTCTACGTCCTTCCCCAACTCTGCGCGCCCACATTACTGGGATTAGATTTCCAGTGCAACCTGCAGAGCCTAACGTTTCAATTCGGCGGCCCAATACCCCCACTCACTATCTGCGGCCTCGCAACCCTCAAGGTGCAACCCCCATCCTTGTTTGCAAACCTCACCCCGGATTGCAAACCCGTCGCCACTAGGAGCAGACGGTACAGCGCCCAGGACCGGACATTCATTCGGTCCGAAGTCCAGCGGCTACTGAAGGAAGGCATAATCCAGGCCAGCAACAGTCCCTGGAGAGCACAAGTGGGAGTAGTAAAGACAGGGGAGAAGCAAAGGATGGTCATAGATTATAGCCAGACCATCAACAGGTACACACAACTAGATGCGTACCCTCTCCCCCACATATCCGACATGGTCAATCGGATTGCCCAATATAAGGTCTTCTCCACCGTGGACCTCAAGTCCGCCTACCATCAGCTCCCCATCCGCCCAAGTGACCGCAAGTACACAGCCTTCGAGGCAGACGGGCGATTATACCACTTCCTAAGGGTCCCATTTGGCGTCACAAACGGGGTCTCGGTCTTCCAACGAGAGATGGACCGAATGGTTGATCAACACGGGTTGCAGGCCACGTTCCGTTACCTCGACAACGTGACCATCTGCGGCCACGATCAGCAGGACCACGACGCCAACCTCCAAAAATTCCTCCAGACCGCTAAAGCCTTGAACCTCACATACAATGAGGACAAGTGCGTGTTTAGCACAAACCGGCTAGCCATCTTGGGATATGTAGTGCGCAATGGGATAATAGGCCCCGACCCTGAACGCATGCGCCCCCTCATGGAATTTCCCCTCCCGCACTGCTCAAAAGCCCTAAAACGCTGCCTGGGTTTTTTTTCATATTACGCCCAGTGGGTCCCCCAGTACGCAGACAAGGCCCGCCCCCTAATACAGACCACGACCTTCCCCCTGTCGACAGAGGCTTGCCAGGCCTTCAGTCGCATCAAAGCGGATATCGCAAAGGCCACGATGCGCGCCATCGACGAGTCCAACCCCTTTCAGGTCGAGAGCGACGCCTCCGATGTAGCTCTAGCGGCCACCCTTAACCAAGTTGGCAGGCCCGTGGCCTTTTTCTCCCGAACCCTCCACGCTTCAGAAATCCGCCACTCCTCAGTGGAAAAGGAAGCCCAAGCCATAGTGGAAGCTGTGCGACATTGGAGGCATTACCTGGCCGGCAGGAGATTCACTCTCCTCACGGACCAACGGTCGGTAGCCTTCATGTTCGATAATGCACAGCGGGGCAAAATTAAGAACGACAAGATCTTAAGGTGGAGGATCGAGCTCTCCACCTTCAACTATGAGATCATGTACCGTCCCGGAAAGCTGAACGAGCCGTCCGACGCCCTATCCCGCGGCACATGTGCCAACGCACAAATTCACCGCCTCCAAACCCTCCACGAGGACCTCTGCCACCCGGGGGTCCCTCGGTTCTACCACTTTATAAAGTCCCGCAACCTCCCCTACTCTGTGGAGGAGGTCCGTACAGTCACAAGGAACTGCCACATCTGCGCAGAGTGCAAACCGCACTTTTTCAGGCCGGATGGTGCGCACCTGATCAAGGCTTCCCGTCCCTTTGAACGCCTTGGTCTGGATTTCAAAGGGCCCCTCCCCTCCACCGACCGCAACATATACTTCCTGAACGTGGTGGACGAGTAGTCCCGTTTCCCCTTCGCCATCCCCTGCCCTGACTTGACAGCGGCCACAGTCATTAAAGCCCTTAACACCATATTCACACTGTTCGGTTGCCCCGCATACGTCCACAGCGACAGGGGGTCCTCCTTTATGAGTGACGAGCTGCGCCAGTTCCTGCTCAGCAACGGTATAGCCTCAAGCAGGACGACCAGCTACAACCCCCGGGGCAACGGGCAAGTAGAGAGGGAGAACGGCACGATCTGGAAGACCGTCCTACTGGCCCAACGGTCCAGGGACCTCCCAGTTTCACGATGGCAGGAGGTCCTACCGGACGCTCTCCACTCCATCCGGTCGCTACTGTGTACTAGCACTAACCAAACACCTCATGAGCGCCTCCTTGTCTTCCCCAGGAAGTCCTCCTCTGGAACGTCGCTGCCGACCTGGCTGGCGGTCCCAGGACCCATCCTGCTCCGAAAACATGTGCGGGCGCACAAGTCGGACCCGTTGATTGAGAGGGTTCGCCTCCTCCATGCGAACCCGCAGTACGCTTACGTGGAGTACCCCGACGGCCGACAGGACACGGTCTCCCTGCGAGATCTGGCGCCCGCCGGCAACACGCACACCCCCCCGACACCAATCACCCCCTCCCTGCCACCGGCGCACCCCGCGAGCGCCCCCTTCCCGGGGGGATCGGTCCTCCTCCCAGGTCCGACCAGAAGTGAAGCGGAAGCAGAAACCGTAAGGCTCCCGGAGACGACAACACGGGAACAAGCACCACCACCGGGGCCGAGGCGATCGACGAGGACGACCAGACCGCCCGACCGACTTGTGGTATCAATGTAACACTACTATATTGTGGACTGTAACGAGAACGTTTTCCTTTTCCCCCTTTTACTGTAAATAGTTCAAAACAAAAAAAACCTCTGTACATGCAAAAGTTTTCCTCCCAGGACCAGCCTTGTAAACCCTTACCACCATACGAAGCACCACCCCGCCGGGTTCATTTTTAACAAGGGGTGAATGTGGTAGTATGCATTAGGGGTCATGTGGGACTGTGAAGCCGTGATGTCATTGGCTGACAGATCCCGGGTCCTGGTTGGCTGTTGACCTCTAGCTCCGCCCTGAAGGCGGAGTATAAGAACCTGGAGTTCTCCCCCGCAGGCCAGTCAGCTACTGAACTGCGGGGAACAAGTCACGCTTAATAAAGCCTCACCGACTTCATCTCTATTCGTCTCTCGTGAGTCTTTGTGCGCTACATGATGAATATCACGTTCGCCGCAAAATTCGGTTTAAAATAAGGCATTAATACAAACAGCATTTTAATTCAATGTGGAATAAAACCACTTCAGCTAAAGGTCAGGTAGAGGTTACCACCTGATGGGAGAAACTCGAAGTTGGTTTCAAAGGCCCACTGATACAAACAAATACAAAGGCTGTTCTATGACAGACCATAAACTCTTTGGGATTACTCCCTGCACCTATAAGTATTCAAAACATATGGACAGGGAATTCTCCAGATAAATAGATACACAACTCTTTCCCTAACTATACCTCTTGACACTTAGAATAACACCCTCACAAAAAGTGTCTGTTTTGGTATCTAAAGAACATGACAACACTGAAAAAAGACAGACCTCTATACGAGTCCCCCTTGGCAGTATATCTTAGGACACCTGACATTTACACAGACCCTACGGTCATTAGAAGATGTATTAATGATAATACATCCAATTAGCCATTTGGCTATAGATAATTAACCAACAATAAGTGACAAGATAACAGATGCCGTTCTTGACCGATGAGGGAATTTTCATGTATATAAAGAAGAGGCATTTTAGCAGAGAGTTACACCCCTTCTGACTCCCCTTCGGGAGTGTGAGTCAGTTCTGTTCTTCAAGCTTGCTTCGTCAGACAAAACCTCAGGTTTTGTAAGTATGTTTTTGTTTAACTTCTTCGAAATGTATTAAGAAATTGATAGGAGATACTTTAGGATTTTCCATGTTTCAGATATCTCATTCTATTGAGAGAAGTTAGTGTGTTAGCAGATAACATCGGACTGTTAACAATTTTATATTATTAACAGATAACTAAAGACTGTTAATCAATTTATATTTTTAACTCTGCAATTCTGTATGTATCTATTGGGAGTATTTTTACAATAAAAATACTTTGATTAAAATTATACTGTGTAGACTTACTCTCAAAGTTTAAAATCCTAGACACTCATTTAGGAAGTCTTAAATGACTAGGACCCACGTCGATAGAGGTAACGATTTAGTTATGAGTGACGCATCTGAACTTTCCCCATAAAAAGTAACTGAAATCCTGTTTAACTGTCTAAGACCTGGAAAAGCCTTCTCCCTTCATGAGATCTATTCTGAGTCTTGGCAGGAAAACAGGTTTCCCTCTTTTGGTTGGTTAACCTAGAGCATAGGTTAATAATAAAGTATTATCAGGTCCGGAATAACCTAAATCCGTCACAGTGATTGGTTAATTAGACATTAATCATTTACTCAAGATTAATTATTATTTCCCTGACACAGCACAATTTCCCATGTATTCTCTCCCACGGTCAAAGTCTTTGCGTCAGGTCTAGTCTTGCCATATTATGTTACTAGATTATTGCAATTCTGCTGAATGTGCCTCCGCATTGCTTCTTTAGGTAGGCTTAAACAGTGCATCTTTTGAAACATTGTCAGTATCTATAGACAAGGTTCAATAGTTCACTCATTTTTTGTAACTCGATTATACTTTTGCAGACTCAGTATTTTCCAAGAATCCTCCCCCTCCCCGGTGCATGGTGCGTGAGGCTCATGATGCCCTCTCTATGTCCCTGCAGAAGAAGCTGGTCCATAAGAGATGCGAGAGGGCCCAGGCGGGCAGCGAGGTGCCAGACATCAAAGATCAGGGATAGAACGGTCACTGACATCAAGATTGGCCTGCGCACACAGAGGTGGGTCACCAACGGCCCCCACCCACAGGACCTGTCACTTGTGAATTATACATGCCAGCATGTTGATCCTGCCCCCACTGACCACATGTCCACTCTCCGACAGGATCTCCATCCCATGGTGCCGGCCCATCCGGGGTGGTTCCCCCACATGCCACCCAAGAGAATACCATGGAGGAGAACTCTGTGGATCTCACAATAATAGTCGTGGCACTGCCATCATCCCTACACACCACCAGCGCAGAGACACACACTTCAGTGGGCAGAAGTAGTGGACAGGCTTCTGGGGCACATTCTGGTGAGCACTACATAGTTGCTGATGCACATCAGGTGGAGGCAGGAACACCCAGGCGAGACAGCAGTCGGAGGTCTGTGGGATCCTAGGACACAGCTGGGTCCCAGTCAGATGCTGAACCTCTGGACCAGGTCTACCCGGAGCTGATGCAGTCGATAGGGTGCGGTCAAAAGACTCACAGGCGGATGTCAGCGACACTCCAGCAGGTCCACAGGCGATTGGAGGAGTCCCAAAGGCTGAGTGGGCAGGAGATGGTGCCGGAAATCCGTGACACCGAGGCCAACACTGCTAAGGTGGCGACCGCAGTGGAAAGCCTGGAGCATGACGTCAGCACCGTAAGTGGTGGTGTCCAAGGTATTACCCAGTCAGTGACAGCCATGGCTGAGTGCGTCGGCAGCATGTCCCAGTCATTGGGGAATTTGTACCTGATGCAGGTGGATCTTTCTGAGGCACTGCGGTGCATGTCCCAGTTGCTGAGGAGCATTGCTGAGGGTGTCGACACCAAGGTGCAGACATTGGGGAGCCGCAAGGGCATCCGGAGTTCAGTCCACCTGCCCCTCTGACCCGAGTTGACCCCAGCGTCCTATGGGCAGCGACGAAAAGGTGGGATGCTGGGGTCCTACCCGGAACCTCCCTAAGGGGTGGAGACGGCAGCCACCAGCATCCTTGAGTTCACCCCCCCCCCCCCACCCCCCACCCCCACCCCCGACAATCGTACCTCTTGGATTCAGCATCCGAACAACAATAATAATAATCTTTATTAGTATCACAAGTAGGCTTACGTTAACACTGCAATGAAGTTACTGTGAAAATCCTCTCGTCGCCACACTACAGTGGCCTGTTCGGGTACACTGAGGGGGAATTCAGAACATCCAATTCAGCTAACAAGCACGTCTTTCAGGACTATGGGAGGAAACCTGAGCACCCGGAGGAAATCCACGCAGACACGAGAAGAACGTGCAGAAGCAGTGCTAACCACTGTGCTACCATGCCGCAAAAGTGGCTTGGCAGGGCTTGTTCTGCCGACAAGTGGGCCTGCGCCCTGTGGCCCCAGGGACTCCAGAGGACGCCCGCCAGGGGTATCAAAGGCCAGGGGATACAGTAAGCAGCAGGCTGCCTCCACTGCTGATGTGCATCCTGGGAGCACACCTAGACGTGGTGGCAGAGCATGAAGAGCTAAGCACATAGAGGATCAGAGAGAGGGCACTGGGGTGGGGAAGGGGGGTTGGAGAAAGAGGGCGGGAGGGGGAGCGGCACCATCAGGGGCTAGGGACAGTTGAGGTCACTATTGCACAACTATAAAACATGATACACCCGTGACATGTGAAACCTCTGGCATATTATTTTGCAATGCGGGCTGGCCTCCAACCCCCTGCCCCATGGTGGTCCTGGAACTGGCCCCCACCCTACCTCCACCCAAGGCATACTACGTGCAGGTGATGGGCGCAAGCGTGCAGTTGGCAGTCAGACCATGACATAGAGTAAGGAGCACCAGGGCTCAGCTCACAACGGGTTACCATCACACTCCTTCCCTCGATATAGACCCACTGACACAGCTGATACAAGCCCATCATTCTGGAATGATGTTCGACAGACCCTGCGAGGGTGGAACAGAGCGATTGGGCAGGGGGAATGAAAGGGAAGGTGAGCCGAGCCGACTGGGGGATGGGGGAAAGGGTGCGGCGGGATGATGGGTGGAAAGGTGGGGGGTGGGTGGGGTTGCGATGACAGACATAACCACGTCCTATGTAAAGCGGCCGAGGACGAGGGCTTCCCTCGCCCTCCGGGCGCGACAGACCCTCGACGCTGCTGCCTGTCCTCCATCCTCCGGCTGGTCCCGTGGGTCTTCCCCGGGCTTGTCCTCCAGCCCTTCCTGATCTTCCTCCTCCTCGGAGGTGGCCACTTGTTCCTCTTCGTCCACCTCCAGCATGTTGTTCTGCTGCTGTGCCAGGTTATGGAGGACACAGCAAACTACCACATACTGAGTGCACCACCAGAGCGGTCGAAGCATCAGAACCACAGTTTGAGCAGTCCGATGCAGTGCCCAATGACAGCCGGGTTGCCTCATGGTTTTTTTTATATTGTGTCTCTACATCCGTCACCAGCCTCTGTACTGGCATCATTAGCCAGGTCCTAAGCGAGTACCCCTTATCCCCCATGAGCTAACCGTCTCCCTGGGTGTCCCTTGAAGATCCTGGGGATCTTCATGTGTTCCAGTATGTACCTGTCATGTACACTCCCTGGGAAACATGCACACACATGCATTATCTTCAGGTGGTGGTCACACACAAGTTGGTCGTTCAGGGAGTGGAACCCATTCCTGTTGATGTAGGGTGCTCCCTGATGCCCAGGTGCGTGCAAGGTGACATGTGTGCAATCTATTACTCCCTGGACTTGGGGTATCCCGGCGACGGTGGAGAATCCTGCTGCCGGTACATCTGGCTAGGTTTGGTCCAGGTCAAAGTTTATGTCGTTAGCTTCCCAGGTAAAAAGGACGTTGGTGACTTCACAAACGTACTTGTGGGCTGTTGGTTGGGAGATGCCACACAAGTTCCCTCTCGAGCCCTGGAATGATCATGAGGCATAAACGTTCAGGGCGGCGGTGACATTGATGGCTATCGGGAGCAGGTATCCTCCTCCTCAACGTGGTGCCATGTCCGTGAGGACTTGGCACAGGTGCCGTGCCGTCCCCTTGTTGAGGCGGAGCCTCCTATGGCACACAATGTTCGTCATCTGTTCGAACGACCAGCAACACCAGGACACCTTGGGCTGTTGCCAGCCTCCCCCTCTGGGTCCCTCCGTGACCTGATGGGCGGCCATGTCCACAGTGTGTGGGACGGGGCCCTGCACATGGACCGCCGCCTCAAGCCTCTGTTGATGCTGCTGTCGTTGCCGCCTCCGGAGCCTGACTGCTTGGACTGCCAGCAGCACCGGGAAGGCAGCCTCGGATGGGTGCAAGATATCATCCATCATGTGTAATATCTAGAATAACTTGATAAGGGTGAGGGGCAGTCAATCAGTCATGGCCTCCAGCCTCGGCCCCCATGGCTTTCCTTCCCCAGTTACATCCCCTGCCATCCCTCAGGATGCAGTCCAACACACCCTGCACACGCACTCCCGGCAGCAGTGGGAGCCCCCAGGCACCAGAGCCTATACCTCGGACACTCCTGAGTAATGTTACCTCAACCGGGTGCTGGTTCCCACTCTGGTGCACACAACCACCTTCTGGTTGCGGGGATGTCCCCAGTGCTGAGGCCCAGCTCTTGGGTGTTTGGATATTGCCTTCTGCCTCTGTGGTGTTGAAGTCTCTGGTGTTCAGGCAGAGTGTCCAGTCCTCATGTGACATGACACCTGTATCCAAGGGAATCCACTTGGGAGCTGTGAAGTGCTCACATGACTCCAATTGCCAATTCCCTATTAGCAATGGCCCTCAGCTGTACGACCGGAGGCCGTCACGGTCAGTGGGGGTAATGGATGATCGGGGGTACAGATAGGCAACAGCCTGAGCTGCCCCCATTACCAGTTCAGACAATCCAGTGGGTGGCATGGCAAACTCGTGGGCGCTGGGGCACCCACCCCCAGCCCACGGGTGAACCCCCCACCGAGCACTGGGCCAGAAAACCCAGTGCCCCCGTGCTGATTGCCCGACTTTGAAGTTGGCTATTCACCTCCTCGGATCCCCACAGCTGCTACTCCACCAGATTCACGATTTTAAAAAGGTGTACGAAATGGTGCCGGCATGACCACTTGCTAGGGAGGTGGCCATTAGGTAGGGGGTCATTCCTGTTAATGGTATGGAAATTGGCTTTAAATGGTGATTATTGGTTTCTCGCCACACCACGACGGGATCCTGATTTTGCCATCGGGAGCGGGTCAGTTAGATTGCAAACCGACCGGCGCCCAGCGCGATTCTCGATTTTGGCCTCTCCCGCGATCTAACGGCCGTGTCACACTCTCGCTTGAGCGTACCGAGTGCCCAATATCACCTTTTTCAATTCAAATATCAAAGACAAAGGGAGGGGCTAGTTCACCAAGCCCCCACCGTCACCCACCCCAAAGCTGGTGGGAATATTTTACACCACAATGAGTGCAATGTATCCAAGTATAATGATGATAGAAAGTGTAAAGGTAAGCTGTGAGGAGATACACAGGCACCAAAGTGATGTAGACTGGCTAAGTGAGTGAGTAAGAACATGGCAGATGGTGTAAAATGTGATGAAGCGTGAAGTTTTCTATTTTGGAAGGAAGCACAGGAAAAAGTGAAGAATATTTTTCGAAAGGTGAGATATTAGGAAATGTTAGTTTACAGAGGTAATTGGGTGTTGTTGTGCATGAACCACGAAGAGTTACATGCAGGTACAGCAAGCAATTAGAAAGGTTGATGGTCGGGCGGCAGGGTAGCACAGTAGTTAGCACTGTTGCCTCACAGCGCCAGGGTCCCGGCTTGGGTAACTGTCTGTGCAGAGTCTGCATGTTCTTCCCATGTCTGGGTGGGTTTCCTCCGGGTGCTCCGGTTTCCTCCCACAAGCCCCGAAAGATGTGCTGTTAGGCAAATTGGACATTCTGAATTGTCCTTCTGTACCCGAACAGGCGCTGGTGTGAGACGACTAGGAGCTTTTCACAGTAACTTCATTGCAGTGTTAATGTAAGCCTACTTGTCGCAATAAAGATTATTATTATTAGGGTTGGGGTATGTGCGTAAAGAGGTCTTGTTACAATTTTGTGGGTCTTTTGTGAGACCATTGGTCTCCTGACTTCAGGAAGGATATACTTGCTTAAGAGGGAGCTCACAGAAGTTTCACTGGACTGATTCCTGGAAGAGGAACACTGATCTATGGGGAAAAATTAAGTAGAAAGAATCCATATTATCTAGATTTTAGAAGAATGAGAGATGATCTAATTGATGTGTATAAAGCTCTGAGAGGGCTTGAAAGGGTATATATTGAAAGGTTGTTTCGCTTGGCTGATAAGTCGAGAACTAGTGGCCATTTTGTTTGTCCTTCATGGCAAAGATGACCATATTCGTCATCTGGGGTGTTTGGTGGTGTTCTGATCGGAACGTAGACGAATGCTGTGGCCAATCTGTGCCAGAAGATTCTGCAGCAAATAGGATACTAGGCACAGACAATGAGGAGGGCTTGTGCCGCAGGGCCCATGGGAGAGGCTCCAGGTTTAAGTCACACCCCAGGACTTGGTGGCCAAGGAAGTTGCATTCATAACATGGTCAAACAGGTTGAGTACCAGCCAACAATTGCTTTCGATGCACACCAATGGCATGCAGCAAGGGCTGGATTTTCGGTCCTGAATCTTGAAAATTCCCAATTCCACAAATTCAGCTCAGGCGGAAGTGCCCTGAATCTTGGAATTTTTGTTTCTGGGGTGTGTGCTAACAGGAGTTGGGACCACCACTCCCAGAAAGAATTCAGTGGCTGCCGCAGATTGGCGTATAAAAGGCACACCTTGGTGCTCTGGGACTGCATCCCAGTTACAATAAAAACAATGAATCACAAAGGACAACTCTTAAACCCACTCATCCCCACAAATCCCCACCGCCCCATTGATGGCAACTCATGCCATCTCATGTCCCACCAACCCTATGCCTCACCCACTCTCCATGGCTTTTCATACACCCCATACCAACCTATGCCCCCCAATCCCATGGCCATGTTTATACTCAATGCTGACCCATGGGGCTGAATTCTCCATCGCCGGGATGCTCCATTTTGCAGGCAGCCCGGGGGTTTCCCAACGGCGTGGGGCTGCCCCAAAATGGGAAACTCCATTGACCAGCCGGCGAAACGGAGAATCCCGACGGCGTGCTGAACAAGAAATCTGAAATGAAATGAAAATGAATTTCAGTGGGATGGAGAAACCCGGCCATAGTTTCTACTTATCCCCATAGTCCTTTAAAGTCACTAAGCCAACTTATGTCAACTTATTCTGTTGCCTTTTCTGTGGCTCTGCTGTAACTATGGCAATCAGTGAGGTTGCCCTCGTTTCTTTTAATATCGATATTCTAATGCTCAGAGTAACCAGGTATCGAATGATACCACCACAAGTTTCAACCGGCTATCGATCAAAGAGCCAATCACCAGTTAGTTAGTTCAAGGTCACGGGTACTTTATTTACACCCACAATTAGTCATGCAACATAAACACTACTAGTTAACTACACCGATCGACTCAGACAACCTATGCTTAACTTCAGGCACCCGGCTTAGGTCAGAGGAACAGTGGCCGCTGTTCGAGTCTGTATCGATCGAGTCTGGAGAAGTAACTGCTGCTCAGCTTGGCCCATCCGTCTGGTAGCGGGCATTGAACTTGGACTTGCTTCTGGTGGTGCTGTAATTGGAGATGGTCGTTGCCGGGGCGCCAGGTCCAAAAGAGGACGAACACATGGTGGACCCTCTTCTTATGCTTGGGGGTTTTCGCGCTCTTTTGGGTGGTCCTTCAGTTTGGACCCCACTAATTGGGTGATCCCTGATCAATATGTTCGATTCAAACCAATAAATGGGCCGGTGCCTGGATGGCTGGGCGTGTCCCAAGCGGTAACTGACCCTGTTGTTTACGCTTCCCTAGACCAGGGAGCGGCGCCTAAATGTCCGGGACTGTACCCGTCGCTCAAGCACCAGTCCTTTGTCTTGGTGGAGATGGGCCATCAAATGCTAATTGCTCCATCAAAATGCTAATTGGTCGGAGTTTCGATACCGTCTGGATTCCTCACTTGCAAATATATATTTCAGGCTCTGAGCCTGCCTGAATCTTGCTCTGTCCATTTCACCCGCTATGCTTTGCGAGTTTCTCTGTTCCTGGTTGTAAGTGGCCATCACAGATGGCTACACTCCATCCTCTTGATCCTCATGGCGAAGCGTGAAGGATCACACTGCTGGATCTTCTCCTGTTCTCTGACATGAAATTTCACTAAATTTCCCTAATACAACCCATATTCTAAAAATTCCTAAGGGGGCATTTAACATTCAAACCTACATTCTAGTCTCCTTACACAAAAAGGGGGACCTCTAACTGTCTCTAACTAGACTACACTCATGCTGCTATTTAATAATCAAAGAACTTATCTTACAATACAAATAACCAATAGCAGCATCACATTCCTACTTATCAAATGTCTATGTACAAAGAAGTAACTTTGTTAAAGAAACAACAACCGCGGAATTTATTAGGGAGGAAGGGTTCAGAAAGAGTGTGGGGTTTGCTGGAGTCCGAGGAAAGGGGCCCTAAGTGTGTATACTGGAGGGCGGGACGCTCTCCCTCTCCATTTCCGCAGTCTGATTGTCTGGATGACACTGCACAATATAGCTATAAGCAGTAGGGCTTCTGCTGTGTATGACAGGGAGTACCATTTTATGATATTCTCACATCATGTGGGGGTATCGGTGGCTGGGTCTGTGTGCGGTGTAGTGTCCGGGCTGGGGGTGTTGTGTTGGGTCGTCGTGTTCAGGGCGTGTGTGGTGAGGGAGGTAGGGGTGGGTAACACGCGCAACTGTATTGTTCCAGCGACGATCATGATGCAGATCATCAGGTTCGTCTTCATCTGGTCCGTGCTTTTCGCCGTCTTCAGGTATCTTTGTGTCTTCCTGGGGGCACAAGCATAATATCTGTTATTATCTTGTTGCTTAATATCTCGTTGTCTGTCTTAACATCAATTTCCCGTTTAGAATCGTCACCAATGTGACTCCCTCATTTTCTTTTTAAACAAACATTTTGGAGACAAGAATTTGGGGATATATGGGCACCAACAAACTTGTTTCTTTAACTGCCATGTGGCGTCAGAAGAGTAGTCATTACTGTATCAAGAAATTATTCGTGAGGCTGACACACAAAACCGTACAAGAGAGAACGTACAACATTTAAAAACAAACTAAAGAAGAAAAGCGGGCAGACACCATCAGAGTATAGGACACCGTAAATCTCAATCGGTTCCTTTCTCTCATCCTGTGGACACCTCAAGGTTCCATTCCAAAAAGGATCTCAAAGGGGTTACCATGGTGAGAGTCAGACTCGGAGTCATCACCATCTCCCGGGTGCCAAACCCGTGCCTGGAGTTTTAGTGCCAATGCGGCATGTGCCGATATAGGATCCATTTCATCATTCCGTGTCAGATGACAAGAATTGTCGCGGTGCCAGTGTTTCGAATTCTGGAAGGCAGTAGGGGCAATGGGGGTGTCGCTATTGTCGGGTGGTGGGTCAGGTTCCGGTGAGCGCAAATAAATAGTCTCTAAGGGGCTGAACATAGCATGGTCATGTCTCTGGGGCTGTAGTGACAGGGGCCTGGTCTGTGTGTCCAGTGTTCGGGTCTCGTCAGTTGTGCTGTCACTGTCGCTGTCGCTAGCAGCCGAATCAAGCGTTAGGGTGAAATTTGATGTTGGGGGCGGGATCAAGGTCGTGTCTGTGGACGTGCTGTCGCTGCTGGGGGAAGGCGGGATTGGGTTGTCAGTGGGCGGATCCTCATTGTCTGACATCGCCAACGAGAGGTGGTGCGAGTGGCTGCACTGCGTTCCATAAACATTAAGCTTGTTTACATGGAACCATCCTGACTTTCCATTCGGATACGTGATTTTATAAACTGAGGGGCTTACTTTATCGGATATTGAATAGGGTCCTGCAAATTTAGGGGAGAGGAATGAGCTGGGATTGTATAAGGAGATCATGACTTGCTGTCCGCCTGTATACTCTGTCGGGTGTACTGTCTTATCAAAGCAGGCCTTACTCTGCCTTTGTTTAGTGCCTAGTCGAACAGCTGCAGCGAGCTGTGCTGCTTTAATATTCTCTAACATGTTTTGGACCGCTTTCTCATGGGTAAAGGCAGTGACTGCGGGGCTGGCCAAATCAAGTCCAAATAAATACTCGGTACTCTTCATGGGTCATCCGATCATGAGGGTACGTAGCCTGTCGAACTCGACACCGTGTTTCTAATAAACATCAGTGCGAATGGGAGCACTGTGTCCTATGTCATGTTGTGCTGCTGCACCATTTTTCTAAGTGTGGCCTTTAGTGTCCGATTCATGCGTTCCACAATGTCGCTCGCCTGCGGGTGGTAGGCAATGTGAAACTTCTGTTTTACACCAAAAATCATCATGACGTTTTTCATGACCCTGCCTGTAAAGTGCGAACCTTGGTCCGACTCAATGCTACGGGGGAGTCCCCATCTGGTGAAAGTTTGCTCGGTTAGGATCTTTGCCATGGCCTTAGACGTATTTGTTATTGAGGGGAAAGCTTCGATCCATTTCGTAAATGTGTCGACAACCAACACATATTTGTATCCATTTCTGCAGGGGGATGGAGGGGACCAATATAGTCTAACTGCAAGTTTGTCCACGGGCCATTTACAGGGCGGGTGTGTCGTAGCTGGGCTTTTTTCACATATCTGTCCAAGTTGTTCTGTGCACAAATCAAGCAATTCTCAACGTAATGGGATATGTCGGTTTTTAAATCAGGCCACCAGCAGAGGGGTCTGAGGTGGGCAAGGATGGATTCTATCCCTTGGTGTCCATGTCCGTCATGGAATTTACAAATGATCTCGTTCCGGTCCTGGTGCAGCAGCACAACACGACATAGGACACATAAATTCCATCTTTTAAAATGATTCCCTCATGGATCGTTAAAGAATTTTAAAACTTTTCGGAGGGAGCTGGGAAGTTTCCTTTTAAAATTTCCTTTAATGTCTCATCTTCCTTCTGTGCTTGAGCTAAGGCTTGAATGTTGGTCTGTGAGACCTGAACTGCGTGTACTGGGACACTCTTGTGGGGTTGCCAAAAGTGGCCATATCGTGAGCCTGCCTTCGCTAGGGCGTCAGCATTCACGTTACCGGGTGGGGAGGAACGATGGTGACTTCTAACTTTGACTATTCCGTATTTTCTATCTTTAGCTGTCTGAAGGATGTGTTTGAGCAGTGGGGCTGAGGGTAGGGGTTTTCCGTCGGCGGATATAAATCCTCCAGATTCCCACAGGGGTAGGAATTCTGTCAGGCTGTTGCAGACGTACAAACTGTCTGAATATATGTCTGCTGGGGTCGGGAACGAATCGGGGTGCTGGACAATGTAAGCGGTGGCTGCTAACTCGGCTGCCTGCGAACCTAAGTGTCCAGGCAACTTTAATGCTATCTCTTCTAAAGCGCGTCCCTGCACGTCCTCTACATAAATCCCACATCCTGTGATTCTTTTTCCATCAAGGACTGTGGAGGAGCCATCTACATAAATTCTCAAAGCTTTGTCTGTGGGCTGGGTCGTCTGTGGTCGGATGCCTGTCTTTTTCAGTATCGACTTGAGAACAAAGGGGCCTGTGCTGTGCTTGGGGGCTATGATTTCGCACTCATGTGGGGTTCCTGCATAGTGTAAATTGTCGGCCAGAAACGTGTGCGTTTTTGTCCGTTTTACGGTAATGTCGGGTCCTTGTAGGAGTAGGGTCCATCGCGCTGTGCGAATTTGGCTAACGTGCCGTCTTTTAGTCTGCCGTCTAATAAAAGCTGTGTCGGGGTGTGCTCGGTCAGAATGGTTACTGGGTTCAGTCCGGTTATGTACGAGAAGTACTGTACCGCCCAGGTGCCTTTCGCAGGCTGAAAATCCCTGCTCTACTAGATCTAAAACTCGTGAGGCAGAGGCTACGGGTCCTAAACGATCGTGCCTTTCCTGCAGATGTACGGCCGAAAGGGTTCGATCGGTGGTCGCTACCTCTATCGCGTATGGGGAGTGTGGATCTGGGGCCTGCAAAGCCGGGCTGTGCTCAGGGTGCGCTTCAATGCATCCACGGCATCCGTGTGCTGTGGAAGCCATTTCTATGGGGCCTGTTGCTTCCGGAGCTCGGAAAGTGGGCTGCTTTTATGGTGAAACTGTCTATGTGGTTTCTACAATAACCGACCAGTCCTAAAAATGACCGGAGTGCTGTAACGTTCTGGGGCAAGGGCAATTTTACAATCGAGTCTATGCATTTATGTTCTATTTCACGCTTACCATGCGCGATGACCGTACCTAAATATGTGAGTTTTTCCTGGAGAATTTGGGCTTTCTTGGGGTTAATTTTGCATCCAATTTTTGTGAGTAGTGCAAATAATTTCGAAAGAAGTGAAATGTGCTCTTCCTTGGTGTCAGTTTGTAGGAGCAAATCGCCCACATACTGAACAAGGCATTCAAGGTGGGAAAATTTAGATAAGTCGTTCGCCAATTTTCTGTGAAAAATGGAGGGGGAGTTGTGGAAGCCTTGTGGAAGGATCGTCCACGTGTACTGCTGTCCCTGGAAAGTGAACGCAAATTTGTACTGGCATGCTTTGTCCAGTGGTATGGACCAAAAGCCATTGCTAATATCCAATGCCGTGAAAAATTTCGACTGGAGTCCCTGTTTTAACATGGTCTCGGGACTCATAGCAACAGTGGGGGCTGCTAACGGAGTCACTTTGATTAATTCCCTATAATCGATGGTCAGTCGCCATGAACCATCTGGTTTCCGTACCAAATCGGGGCATTGTTCGTTGATGCTACGGGTTGAATCACTCCTTGGTTCAATAAACTCTGGATTACTTTGGCTATCTCTCCCTCGGCTTGCTGGGGGAATCCATATTGTTTCTGGGGCTTCGGATCGGGACCTGTAATGTTTACCACTCCTGGGATTTTGCCGCAGTCGTGCTTGTGCTGGTCAAACGATGCTTTATGTCTTTTCAAGACCTCTTTAACCGTTTTGTCTGTGGTAATGGTTTGTGGATCAAACCAGTACTCTCCCACTGAGCTAATTCTGTGTGCGTAGTCTCCTACTGTGAGCGTGGCGGGGGCGCGTGCTGCTCTAGCCATTTTCCATACACATCTATTAACAGGGTCGAACGAAAGGTTGTGTGCACTCATGAAATCTATGCCCAGGATGTGTTCTGCTGCCTGGGGTAAATCTACTAAAACGACCGAGTGTTTCGTTTTAATGTTGCCAATCTGTACATCCACAGGGGCTGTGATGTGTCCCTGCTGGAGGCAACCTGTAAAGCCACTAAGGGTAATGCTGTCCGTAGTGGGCCATATATCTCTCTGGTACATCGCAGAGCAGTTTAACGTGGTTTGGGACATTCCTGTGTCCCACAAGGAACTTTACTGGGTGTCCCCGGACTGTGCCTGCAACTACCCGTCTTCAGGACTTATCCCAAAGGGTATCACAGACCCAAGTTGGGGAGCCCGAACACCGTTAATCGGTGCCGTTTATGGCCAAATTATCTACTCGAGCGCTAACACTGTGGATGGGTCTGGCATTGTTTCTAGGGGGGGGGGGCATTTGTGTGCTGATTCCGTTGCTGTTTCAGGGGGGCTTGACATTCTCGTGCGTAATGTTCTTTCTGTCCACAATTATAACATTCCTGTGTTTTAGGATGCTGTGCATTACTTCTGCCTTCATTTACCGAAGCGGGGTCTTGGTGTGCCCTTACTGGATTCATTGTGGCGTCTATTCTTTCCTGCTCTGTCTTTCTGTGTAGGGACTGTTCCCAAGCTCTCGATAAGCACTTCAGTACCCACACTTCATTGTGTGCTGGGTCTGAGGGGTCGTAACTGGCATATGCCTTCTGTCCTGCCTTTGTGGCATGGGATACTAGAGTACGGGTCCATTTGGCCATATCGTCAGCGGTAAAATGGATCCAGAGGCGTCCAGCAAACACTGTTGGATGCTCTCCCTTTTTCTGTCGGCACTGGTTGAGTCCTTCTATCGGATCTCCTCTATTGTAGCCAATGGCATCTAAAATGACTGTTTTCATGTCTTGGAGGCTACCTCCTCTTACATTTTGTGGGTCGGGAACGGCTGAACTAACTGACAGGTCAAGGCACATCACTATGAGCTTTACCTCTTCCTGCACGTCTAAACCGTACATGAGGGTCTATTGTTTAACTAGTTTGAAAAAGTGGTGTGGGTCTGATGTGGGGTGGAAAGTCTCAATCTTATCGTGGGCATCTCTTAATTGGGTGATGGTTAATGGGGTGGTGTACACAAAATCGGGTTGGTCTTCCGTGGTGACCCTGCGCTGCGTAGTGATGGGGTTCATTGGGTTGGGTGCTGCCTGTGCAGTCGATGATGCAGGTGCTTTCCTTTTCGGGGCCTGGGGGGCTCTATTCTGATTTTCTGTCTCATTCACGTACCATTGGGCCGATTCACTGAGTTCCTGCCAATCGGGGCCGTCCTCCTGATCTAACTGTGGGCCAAAAGTATCTCTGAACCCATTCTGGACGGATAGCTGTGATTGCAATCTTGCAATTTGCTGCCTGCACTTGGCATGGTCTACCGAACTCTGCCTCTGTTCCGTGGTGGAAATGTGGAGTGCTCGGAGGGCTGCCTTCAAATCATCGCACTGTTTCCTCAACTGTTCTACCTGGTTCTCTGTTTCTTCTCTTACAAGTACCGCACGTTGCGTGTCATGGTACGCCTTATCATACTGAATCTGGAAGCTGCTGAGGTGGGCGAGAAAAGATTGGTGTGCTAACTGCTCCCGGAGTTGCACATTTAATGTCTCGCTTTCACTGATATCTCCCTCTCTACTTCTCTCCTTCTCCTCTAGCTGTCTACGGAGCATCCTCACGACCTCTTCTGTGCCTCGCAATTGTGCCAAGCAGGACACGATTGCCATCGGCTTACGACCCTTGCTTAAACTTTTCTTATGAATCTCGGTCAGGCTGTCCTGCCAAGTCTGTCCTATGCTGCCAGGACCTGTTTCCTCATTTGTGCAAAATTCCGACCATAGGGGCCATCCTTTCCCCTTTGGGTATCTCCTAAGCTCTTCTTCCCATATGGGACACTGTTCTGATCTGTTGGTCGCTGCGACCTCGGGCTCTTGTGGATGCATAAGGCGTTCCATTGCCTTCATGGCCATCCCTACAATTATTTCTGTCTCTACCGGGAATTTGGAACAAGGGGGAATAAAGCGGTGGTGCAAACACGGGTACGGCTCAAGCAATTTTCCGGTTTACACAACTCCCGAAAGTTGCACGCAACAAAATCTATCGAGTTTACCTTATATCCCTTTGTTAGTACGCATGCAAATTACACATTCGCGAATTCTGGAGGTTTGATCGATACTGGTTTCGCTTGTGGTTTCTTTTAATTTCCTAATTTGGATTTCTAATTCAATCGTTTTGTGGGTTCTCTTGGAGTGACACGGTCACTTCTTGATCGAGTCCCACCAGACTCGCCAATAACTGTTGCCTTTTCTGTGGCTCTGTTGTAACTATGGCAATCAGTGTTCAACCGGCTATCGATCAAAGAGCCAAACACCAGTTAGTTAGTTCAAGGTCAAGGGTACTTTATTTACACACACACTTAGTCATGCAACATAAACACTACTGGTTAACTACACCTATCGACTAAGACAACCTTCAGGCACCCGGCTTAGGTCAGAGGAACAGTGGCCGTTGTCCGATTCTGTATCTATCGGGTCTGTAAGAGTAACTGCTGCTCAGCTAGGCTCATCTGACTGGTAGCGAGCGTTGAACTTGGACTTGCTTCTGGTGGTGCTGCGATTGGAGATGGTCGTTGCCGGGGAGCCAGGTCCAAAAGTTAATGAACACATGGTGGACTCTCTTCTTATACTTGGGGGTTTTCGTGCTCTTTTGGGTGGTCCTTCAGTTTGGACCCCACTAATTGGGTGATCCCTGATCACTCTGTTCGATTCCTAACCAATAAATGGGTGGGCGCCTGGATGGCTGGGCATGTCCCAAGCGGTCACTGACCCCGTTGTTTAAGCTTCCCTAGTACAGGGAGTGACGACGAAATGTCTGGGACTGCACCGGTCGCTCGAGTACAGGTCCTTTGTCTTGGTGGAGATGGGCCATCAAATGCTAAACGGTCCATCAAAATGCTAATTGGTCGGAGTTTCGATACCGTCTGGATTCCTCACCTGCAAATATACATTTCAGGCTCTGAGCCTGCCTGAATCTTGCTCTGTCCATTTTACTCGATATGCTTTGCGAGCTTCTCTGTCCCTGATTGTAAGTGGCCATCCCAGATGGCTACACTTCGCCCACCCACCAACGTTTTCCCATTACACCCTCCATACCAACCAATCCAGTATCCACTGTGGGCAGGCCTCAGGTGCCATGGTGAGGTGAAATAAAATAAAATTCTAAGTGTATATTACAGACTTCAATGTATTAAATTCACTCTCATTGATAACATTTAAAACCCTTCAAGTACTTAATCTCACATGAACACAAATATTTCCTTCAAATACTTGGCCACTTATCTATACACATATTTATAACCCACAAAAACAGCTAATCTTTTGATAACCAGTTGGAGGTGTCAATGAAACTGTCAACCTATAGGCGCCCTATTGTGATAATGATAGGCTGTGGAAGCAGTCAAGGAGCACTAATCCTTCTGCTAACAAGCAGTGAAATAGCAAGCACCATTTTTTCAACTAAAGGCTGGATATTCTTTTCAATAATTTAAAGAGCTTTGGGATGTAAAAGACATGACAGGTTGGCATTTTCACAAACCTTACTCACTTTTTGTGCATCTTCATATCTACCCTTAACAATGCGAAAGTGCTACCCAACCTCTCTTCTGAAAAGTCCTGAAAAGGCTTTTCAGTCTTGAAAAGGGCTGCTTAGTCACTCAGCGAGCTGGCGACTTCCAATTTTGCTATCTTTCTGTGTAAAATGACCTTTTTTGTGCAGGTTCATGGCTACAGCTCCCAGTGAATCCACATATGCTGCCACGCCGCTTACCAATCACCACAGGATTTGTGACAGATGGACAATGATAGAAAGATGATGAACATGCTTTTTGTGCGAATTGGATTAGAGTGAGAAGAGTTGGTATTGGCAGCATCACTCTTTTGTCTTACCCTACTTTGGTCCAGTGACGAGGGGGAGGCAGTGGGTGCAGTGATATTATAGCTGGACGAGCAATCCAGACTCACAGGGTAATCCTCTGGGGATCCAGGTTCAAATCCCACCAAGCATATGGTGGAACTTAAACTCAAAAAAACATCTGGAATTAAATATCTAATGATGATCATGAAATATTGTCACTTGTAAAACTCCAACTGGTTCACTAATGCCCTTTGCAGGTCTGGTCTGGCCTACATGTGACTCCAGACCCACAGAAATGTGGTTGACTCTTAAATGTCCTCTGAAATGAGCTTGCAAGATACCTAGTTGTATTCAAGCACTACAAAGGAAACAAAAAGGTATTAAATCGGATAAAGCACCAATGCACCATAAACAACACTGGCAAACCCAGCCCTGTCGACACGACAAAGTCCTCCTTACTAACATCTGGGGCTTGTGCCAAAATTGGGAGAGCTGTCCCACAGACTAGTCAAGCAACTGCCTGTCATAGTCAAATTCTTAGAATCACAAAATCATGGAAAAGTTACAGCACAGAAGGAGGCGATTCGGCTCATCTTCTCCATGACAGTCTGAGGACACCCAGCGCCCTTTCTAATCCCAACTTGCAGGTAATGTTCCAGACACCAATATCACCATCCCAGAGCATGTCCCACCTTCACATTGAGGATACTCTCCATCGTGTTATGTGGCACTATCACTGTGCTAAATGGAGTAGATTTAGAATAGATCTAGCAACTCAAAACAAGGCATCCAAAAGTCACTGTGGGCCATCAGCAGTAGCAGAATTGTACTCAACCTCCATCTGTAACCTCATGGCCCGGCATATCCCCGCTCTACCATTCCCACTAAACCTTAGTTCAATGAAGAGTGTAGGAAGGCATGCCAGGAGCAACAAAAATTAGGTGGAAACCTGGTGAAGTTGCAACACAGGACCTCTTGTGTGCCAAACAACAAAAGCAATAAGTAATAGACAGAGCGAAGCAATTCCACATCAATGGATCAGATCTAAGCTCTGAAGTCATGCCACAACCAGCTGAGAATGGTGGTGGACAAATAAACAACTCACTGGATGAGGAGGTTCCACAAATACCCCCATCCTCAATGGTGGAGAAGCCCAGCAAATCAGTGCATTTGCAACAATCTTCAGCCAGAAGTGCCAAGTGTATGATCCATCCCGGCCGCCTCCGCAGGTCCACAGTATCACATATGGCAGTCTTCAGCCAATTTAGTTCACTCCACATGACATCAAGAAACAGCTGAAGGCACTGGAATCTGCAAAGGCTATGGGCCTTGACAATATTCCAACTAGTATATGAAGACTTGTGCTCTAGAACTTGCCGTGCCCCGAGCCAAGCTGTTCCAGTACAGCTACAACATTGGCATCCAGCCAGCAATGTTGCAAATTGCCCAGGTATGTCCTGTACACATGTAACAGGACAAATCCAACGCGGCCATTAACAATGCAATCAAGCAGCACTGATTCAGCAATAAGCTGCTCGCTGATGCTCAGTTTAGGGTCCGCCAGGATCCCTCAGCTCCTGACCTCATTACAGCCTTGGTTCAAACGTGGACAAAAGAGCTGAACACTAGAGGTGAGGTGAGAGTGACTGTCCTGAGCAACAAGGCAGCATTTGATCATGTAGGGCATCAAGGAGCCCCAGCAAAATTGGAGACAATAGGAGTCAGGGGAGAAACTCTTCATTGATTGGAGTCATGCCTGCCATAAAGGAAGATGTTTGTGGTGGTTGGAGAGCAATCATCCCAGCTCCAGGACATCGCTGCAGGTGTTCCTCAGGGTAGTGTCCTCGACCCAACCATCTTCAGCTGCTTCATCAATGACCTCACTCCCATCATAAGGTTAGAAGTGGGGATGTTTACTGATGACTGCTTCTATCTAAATCCTAAACTTATCTTCTGTAGAAGTGGGGCAATCTGGTCATCACTTTAAACAAATGATAACACTTTTGATGTCCAAGGCCTTTACTTTCATAAGTTCCTAAGTTATAGGAGCAGAATTAGGCCATTTGGCCCATCGGGTTTGCTCCGCCATTCGATCATGGCTGATCTAATTTGGCCTTAACTCTACCGTCCCACCCGTTCTATAACCCTTCAACCCATTACCAATTAAAAATCTGTCTAACTCCTCTTTGTATTTACTCAATGTCTCAGCATCCACCGTGCATCTGGACCCTTCAACCCCACCCAGTTATGGTAAAACTCACATGCACACATTTCGATGTTGGGATGCCTAATGCCCAAAGGCTGGGTCTCGATTAATCTAGAGGAGGAGGAGGAGGAACTCCCAGTTTAAGCAAGTCCTGTCTCTGGCTCCATCTCTGAGGCCTGTCCTCTTGGGGCCCCATGACCTCGAAGTGACAGATGTTAATTTCACCGCTTACGAGGTTGCCTGCAAACGATGGAGAACCTGGCGCAATTGTATCCCGAATGGTTTCCAATTAATTCTGCCAGTGTTCCGATTGGAGTCTGCAGAAATCTGCATAATCTTCAGGGCCTTTTCCCTTGTTATTCCAGCAGTGGATTCGGCAATTCCTTTCGCCCAACCCTGATATTTTTCTCATCGTCATAAAGAATCAGATTTTCCCTGAAACAATTATTCACCATTGCAATTACGAGCAGATTAGACTTGTAAAATTCATGTTCAATTAACTGCATAACCAAATGATTTCTCAAGCCAAATGGTTTTCGACAGAGAAAGGGCATCATCGAGTGAGGAACACCAAGAGGCCTGCTCTCTGGTTTACTGATTTATGGGATCCAAATAGGAGTTAATAACTGAGACTTAGTTCAAATCTGAGGTAAATAGCTGAAGTACGTTATCTAGTGTTGTTGTATAATAATAGCCTTTATGTAAATGAAACGATTCCTGCTGAGTGAATGCAGATTTCCTCTCAGAGTCGTGTGCCACAACTATATTTGACGGTACAACTTTTCCTGACCTTAGCTGTAAGGCCTAAAAGATACAGCATAACTATTCTGTGGCACTTGACTGAAGTATAATCATAATGGATGACATTTTTAAACCACTCGTGGTGAATAGTCAGAATCTTACTATGTTCTTGACATTAAGTATATAATAGGTCACTTGAAGTGACATGTGTTTTGTTGTCCATAAATGGATGTCCCCATTTCATCATCCCATTTTCTTCTTCTGCAAACGTAAATGAAATACATTGATGAACTGAAGCCTACTTGGTCCCCTGGCACATTGACACCAATGGAAAATACCATTTACATAGCTGCCTTAAAGCAGTCAAATGCTGCATGACATTTCATTGGAGTGTAATTGGGCAAAATGATTGATAAGAGGCCCAAGAGGTTTTTCAAAAAGGTTAATTCTAAGAAGCACCTTAAAGGATGAGAGAGCGAGGTGGAGTGGTTCAGAATGGAAGTTACAAAGAATGGGGCATTGGCAATCATTGGAAAGGCCATCAAGAATGGGGCGGAGGAATGCACAAGAGGCCAGAATTGGGGATTGCAGCAAATTGACAGCAAATTAGGCATTTTGGCCTAATTAGTCCATGTCGATACTGGTGCCTCCTATCACCTTACCTCGTTTCTTTTTTTTCAATAAATTTAGTGTACCCAATTCATTTTTTTTCCAATTAAGGGGCAATTTAGCATGGACAATCCATCTACCCTGCACATTTCTGGATTGTGGGAGCAAAACCCACGCAAACACAGGGAGAATGTGCAAACTCCCCACGGACAGTGACCCAGAGCCGGGATCGAACGTGGGATCTCAACCCCATGAGGCAGCAATGCTAACCACTGCACCACAGTGCTGCCACTGTTACCTAGCTTCTGCCTAACAGCATACATCTCGCACTATTAGCATGAGAATGCAGAGTGGCCATGTAATCGTGTTAATTTAACTTCCTGTCACCTCAAATGGGGCACAAAACTTTAAAGAGCATGGGAAAGGTATTTGCCAGCATCAATGAATCATAACACCCAGGGCACAACCAATTCACCAACAAATGATTTTTAACACTTGGATTCATCCACAGTGGGAGTCCCTGAAATATCCACCTTATAAATTGAACTTAAAGAAACTGCTCGAGTGATAATGCATCTGTTACTGTCATTACTGTAAGCTTAAACTATGCAGTGCTGAATTGCAAAATAAGCTATTGTGCAGCTGTCAACATGTTGTGCTTGCAATTTTAATCACAGGTGTGATGCCAAATATCCATTTATGCTAATACTACTTCATGGTGATGTTTTCCTAAAGTGCAAATGGCTTCAAAATAAGAAACAGTGTGTGCAATCTTGTGACGGTGATAGGGGTCTTGGGCCACCACCTGGAGAGCTGGCAAGACTCCCACATTACCACTATATAGGAAGGTCTGCCACATCTTGTGGCGCTCAGGCACTTGACAGGTCAGCAGCAGGCCTTCCCCCAGGATCAATGTGCTTTGCGAAAAGAGGCCAGCAGCTCTTCCGTACTCAGCAGCGCCACCGGGAACTAAGTGGCTGTGGCCAGTACTACATCTACTTGAGGCCTCAGATCGAGGAGACACAAGTGGTCGCGGGTTGTGGGTCCCAGTGGATGGTGGTGAAACGGCAGAAGGAAGGGCAGAGGACAGTTGTCAGTAGCAACCCCCTAGTCATGATGCCGGGTTCCTCAACAGACACTGAGCACGCAAACGCCTGTGGGAGCCCATAAGCAAACATGCTTGTCATGCTTCCCATATGGTTAGCCCTCCCATCTGCCACTAATTAATACCATCAACAGAATTAATTGCCTACTTAAGGGCCTTAATTTGTGATGGGGCAGGAAGTCCGGCCTGGATGTAACATGGTTAGAGGCTGCAGGATGGCGGGCTATCCACCTTCCTCCCCCCCCTGATTAATTGGACCTGCCATTAAACTCACCATGGAGGAGGGCACAAGATTTTTCCCAGTGCCTCATTATCATTGTCCTGAGGTAACTGCAGCCAATACCAGCAGAAAAGGCTGAAAACATTCAGGAGGTCTGGCAGCATATGTGGAGAAAGAAACAGGGTTAATTGCACCGATATTAGTGAGGAAGACGGAAGGGTGTGGAAGAGCATGATGACGGGTGAAGAAACCAGCAAAGCTGGAGACGTGAAGGCCCTGCTGATCCTAGTGGCAGATTCTCTCTTTATGAACTCTTTACGGAGTCTGACCACATTGACTGTTAGGCTGGTGGGTGGCTGTGAGTGGAAATATAGCAGCAGCGGGGTAACAACAGGAATCCATGGGCATGGTCTTAAGCAGTCAATGGGAAAGAAGCTTTTACAGGAGATCATGGATCAAAGGTTCTGGCACAGTTGGGTGAAGGTTGGGGGAGCATGTCAGTGGGAAGGGAGTAATAAAGGCAGCTGGACTCCAGGGTGTGGACCACTCTCTTGGCTATGCACTGATGGGGACCCCACCCCAAGCACCACCTCGCCACTCCCAGTGACTCTGGTGTAGGCATACTCCATTATCAGGAGAAAGTGGTGGCAAATGGACATGCCGTGATTAACAATTTACAAGCACATTCCTACTGATCTAAAGTGGATCCAAAATGCTTCTGAAAGAGCCTTTCAACAAACTGTGGGGATGTTTCTGTATCAGGCAAAGTAGCTTCACATCGCTGGAGTTTTATGTGCTACTGGCTAGACCACATCCCATGAACAGAAAAGCATTCAGGCATCTCTCCATAACATGTGCTTCTCTCCTGAAGTGTATGGAGATGAGTTTTAAGTCTGGATACAGAAGACTATATTAGACAGTATATTTTCTAAAATTATATGAGTTTATTAAAGAACTGAGCATGCAATTCACTTTTGATGGTAATTCAATCGCAATATTGGCAATCCTCGGAAAAGTTAGTGTAATTCTGTTTCTAATAGAGAGTCGTGGGGCGGGATTCTCCGAAGCCGCGCCAGCTGGGAGAAGCGGCGTTAGCGCCATTTTTTTGCGCGACGCCGGCACGCGATTCTCCGAGGTGTGGAGAATAGGCGCCGTTCACGCCGGCGTGTTTGGCGTGGCGCCGGTCGCTGCCCGCTATCCGCAGCCAGGCCGCCGATTCTCCGGCCCGGGTGGGCTGAGCGGCCGCGCGTAAAATACTTACAAGGCCCCAGTTGCTAAGTTACACCCACATGTGTAACTTAGTCTAGTCCCGCCGGCGCCGTCCACAACTGGTCGCCGTTCACACCTGCGGGAGGGGGGGGGCGGGGGGTAGGGCTGCTCCGTTCCCGGGGGGGCCTCCGATGGGGTCTGGCCCCCGACCGGGGCTCACCGATCGGCGGGCCGGCCTCTCCCCCCGCCGGGCCTACTTCCTTGCGCACCCGGACCCAGAACCCCGGCGCCATGTTGTTGAGGGGCCGGAGCATTCCGCGAGGCTAACGTGCATGCGTCGCTTGGCACCGGCACCACTGCGCATGTCATCGTCGGCACCGGCGCAACTGCGCATGCGCGGATCCCATGGCACCCAGCTCGCGCCAGGATCTGTGGCTGGAGTGTCACGAACCACCCCAGCGCCGTGCTGGCACCCTGTAGAGGCCAGAATTCGACGTGGGAGCGGCCTGTTCACGCTGTCGTAAAACGTGACGCCGTTTGCGATGCCGTGGACACTCTGCCTCCATTTCGGAGAATCCGCCCCACGTCTTATTAAAGTTATGGTGAGATACTTAACATATTTGTTAATATTTAAGGTAGTATTCACCTTAAATTCCAGAGTAGGAAGCTAAGAAGTCGAGTAAGGATTTTTTGTAACCCAATTAAGGGGAGAACTATCATGATTACACTGCAGCAACATAGATATATATACATTCAAAGAACTAAACCAGCAGAAAGCCTGTTGAGCACTCCTGATGAACAACATTATTTTTTTAAATCAACTTTCTTCAATCAAACAGGATACTGAAGGGTGCAGATCATCGTCACTTAGTTTCCAGGATTCAGTTTGACAAGTTATTTAAGGTCATCCATTAGATTATCCATTGTTATACAGTAGTGTCTTATAATTTATCAATGCATTTCTGAGCTGATCTCAGGGTCAGAAAAACAAGTAGTTTTAAGGGATTTATATTTGTATTGGTAAACATTAATAATAAGACATAGTTTTAATTGGATTTAATTGAATGTTTCTGTGCCAGAAAGAGGTAAAACCTATAGTTAGATTCACGCTGGCAAAGGTGGTTGCATGTGTTAGGGGTTGGTGAAGTTCCAACTGTGCTTCTATTGTACTCAGAGAGGGCTAGTGAAGAATAAATTAAAACGCATAAGCTTGCACTGTAAATTCTCTGATCTATGATCATGTGGGTGTAACTTAGCAACTGGGGCCTTGTAAGTTAGAGAGGTTTTGAAGTTCAAATTAATCTAATTTGATTGAAGTTGGAGATAGATCAGGAGAGAGAAGGCAGCTCTCACAGCTCTGCATGAAGCAGTTGGATTGAGAAGATTAAAGATGGAGCATCTCTCCCAACCTTGCTAGACAAAAAGTCATACTATGAAGTAATGGTTAAGAAAACAGATGTTGGAAGTCTAGTCCACCGAGTTAAGGAAACGAGAAATGAAGAGATGTGTCCAAGAAGTTTGGAGTTAAGTGAACTGAGGCCAGGGTATTGTTCAGAAGAATTTATGGAAGACTCAAAGTCTTCTGAGTTAAAGAGACAATTTTAGTAACCATAATTAAAGTGGGACAGCAGCCTTCAAAGGTAAAGCAAACGTCTAATGTCATTTTAATGCAATCTGGGAATTGAGCATTAAAGCAATTGTTAGAAGTGTGCACAGCAGCCAAGGCAAAGAAATCCTGAAAGGGTTCATGCAAAATGCTCCACTGGATATTCTGTTAAAAATGGAGTGGAAGCTTTGTTTAACACTGTCATTTGGAAAACCTAGCTTGGACTTTGGAATGCAAACCGCTTAGGGAAAGCATAATTATGGGAGATGATTTTAAAATGTGCTTTTGGAATGGAGTTTGGAAACTCTCATGCGACAATCATCTGGAGGGATTCTGAGGAGACCTTCACAAGCATTTACTTGGGGTTCAGAGTGGAGAGTATTTGCCCACAGTCATCTTGTTTGCTTAATAGGGACTTTGTGTCAATGAGATCATTGTAGATTAAGATGTGCATTGTAATTTATGTTAATTCAAAAACCTGTGCGTAATAATTATGCTAAGGAGGAGTAAAGGCGTATGGTATCATAATCCAATTTGTTTCATGCTTATAAATGGATGGGAAGATCCCAGAATAGAACCTGGCTCAAAAGACAGCAACTTTTACATTTTTGGGGGGGCATGGAGGAACAGAATCACAACATAGCTAATTAACAACAAGAAAAAAATTGGATTATGATACCATACACCTTTCCTCCCCACTTAGCATAACAGGCAGTTCCTGTTTTCTTTATTTTCAGAACTGTCACAGGATATTGTTGTATAATTATGCTCAGGCATGTTTACAAGCTTTCTGAACGTTTGTCCAAGAGATGAACTCTGCTTTTAATTTTCAATCCCTAATTCACAGGAGAATCACTATTTTCCAGGGCGATGCCCTGGAGCTTTGGAGGTTTGGGGTGATTCTCAGGTATTAGTTTTAGAAATCTGGATTTGGCAGTACCAAGAGGTACTGACCCCTATCTGTAGGCATTTGAATGAGGCTTCAAGGAAACAAGAGTTCACTGCCATTCTCCAGAGGAAAAAAGTGACATCTCCACCCTCTCCTCACAGTCCAATCGCTTCAGAGTAACAGCCTCACAGCTAGTGGATGGTACCATCATAAACCAAAGAGTCTCAAGGAGGTTTTGTGCATTTTCAGTTCTATCCTTTGGCCTGATAATTAAGATGTTGGCAAGCGGGCATTTCCAGGTCTCTCCTAATCTGAAATTAGGGTGGGTGCCCTCCACATTTTATTTGCCAGCCAAAATCTTCCATGATACCATCTAGCTGGTGACTTCCTGTTTCTCAGACACACTTTTGTTCGCCCCTGATATATCCGGAAGTACTCTCCTAACTCTCCTAAAAGATAACCAAGTAATTTTCCAACTGTGTCCCGGGCTCTTTCTCACCGTACTATTCTGTTAAATGTAAGCACATCAACTGTTCCCACAATCTATCAATTCCATTTAAGTCATGACTAAATATATCCTGTTATATAACAGACCAAAAAAAACAATTTTAAGGAGAATAGGTTTTGGAGAGGAACCAAATGCCTGTCAAAAGGTATAATGGAATGCACAGAATGCTGTGTTCCTAAGACACATCAACCCTGTCTTACTGCTTCATCAATTTTGTGCTAATTCTCAAACATCTATTTTTAAAAGCATCTTTCTCCAGAGAAGTAGCACAAAACGGACTTGCGTGCAAAAAAATATATACCATTGATTGCAAAACCTAATTCCTGTCTGTCAAAAGACATTCGTTCAAACTGGATTGTGAACTAGAATGGAAAGCTAACTGCATGAGCTGCCACTGTGATCATGATTTAGGAAGTCGGTTTTAATGGCGCACATTGAATATTGATGTCTAAATGTATTATGTAGTCGCACAAGTGTCAGTTACCTGACTGCTGAGGTAAGTGCTGCCTGCAGAAGATTCTAGCTTTTTTAGGAGAGGCAAGGCGAGAAATTGGACTGAAAGATGTAAAAACGCTGAAGATGTCGGCAATTTTCAGCACAGAAGGAAGACATTTGGCCCATCGTGTCTGTGCCAGCTGAGCATGTGCTAACCAGCCGAATCCAACTTTCCAACTCTTGGGCCATGGAACTATACATTGCAGCATTTCAGGTATATCCAAGTATTTGTGGTGTGGGTTTCTGCTTGTACCATCCCTTCAGGGAGTGACCTCCTGACCTCCACCATCCTCCGGGTGAAAGTACGTCTCCTTAACTCCCCACTAATCGCTTTAAGTCTACACCACCCCCCTGGTTATTGACCTCTGTGCAAAGAGGAACAGCTTCTTCCTATCCACTATACGTAGGCCCTTCTAAATTTAATACACCTCAATTACATTTCTCCTCAGTGTCCTGTGTGCCACAGAAAATATCCACAGCCTATCCAAACTTTCCCCATAGCTTGAATTCTCCATTCGTGGCAACATCTTTATAAATCTCCTTTGTATATCCTTTCCAGTGTGATCACAGTCTTGCTGTAATACGCTGAACAGAATTATACACAGGATACAGCTATGGCCGAAATAGTTCCAACCTAACCTGCCAACATTTATGTTGATTGCCTCGACTAATAAAGGAAGTTATTCCGTATGTCTTCTTTACCACTCCTGTTACCTTCAGGGATCTGTGAGCATTTTTTTTTCTTTATTCTTTCATCAGGCGGCAAGTGGCACAGTGGTTAGCACTGCTGCTCACAGCTCCAGGGACCCAGGTTCAATTCCGGACTCGAGTCACTGTCTGTGTAGTTTACACTTGCTCCCCGTGTCTGCATGGGTTTCCGCCGGGTGCTCCGGTTTCCTTCCACAATCCAAAGATGTGCAGGTTAGGTGGATTGACCATGCTAAAGTGCCCAAAAGGTTAGATGGGGTTACATAGAATTTACAGTGCAGAAGGAGGCCATTTGGCCCATCGAGTCTGCACCGGCTCTTGGAAATAGCACCCTACCCAACTGCACACCTCCACCCTATCCTCATAACCCAGTAACCCCACCCAACACTAAGGGCAATTTTGGACACTAAGGGCAATTTAGCTTGGCCAATCCACGTAACCTGCACATCTTTGGACTGTGGGAGGAAACCGGAGCTCCCGGAGGAAACCCACACACACACGGAGAGAACGTGCAGACTCCACACAGACAGTGACCCAAGCCGGGAATCGGACCTGGGTCCCTGGAGCTGTGAAGCAATTGTGCTAACCACTCTGCTACCGTGCTGCCCACTGATCCCGGGCATAGGGTGGAAGCGAGAGCCTAAGTAGGGTGCTCTTTTCAAGGGTTGGTCAGACTCAATGGGCCAAATGGTCTCCTTCTGCACTGTGGGCATTTTATGATCATCAGGGAATGTGAGCACCCCTGTCAGGGCCAGTATTTGTTGTCCATCCCTAATTGCCCTTGAACTGATTTGCAAGGCCATTTCAGAGCACAGTTAAGAGTCAACTATGTTACTGTGGGTCTGGAGTCACTTGCAGACCGGACCAGGTGAGGATGGCAGATTTCCTTCCCGAAAGGATATTTGTGAACCAGATAGTTTTATAAGACAATCATTGACAATGGAGATTGCTGGAGGTTAACTGAACACCTCAACAAGATTTGGTCGATCAGGGAGAGCCAGCATAGATTCGTGAAATGAAGGCCATGCCTGACTAAACATTTTTAATTTTATGAGGCGATGACTAAGGTAGTGGACAGGGGATTGTCTAAGGATGCCATTTATATGGACTTCCGGATGGCATTTGAAAAAGTCCCGCAGAGGAGATTATTAACTAAGGTAGAGGCCCACGGAGCTGAGGTCAAATTATTGACATAGTTCGGAAATTGGTTGGGGGGTAGGCGGCAGAGAGTGGGGATAATGGGTAATTACTCTAATGGCAGGGGGTGACTAGTGATGTACCGCAGAGATGTGTGTTGGGGCCTCAATTATTCACATTAATGACTTGGATGGCACAGAAAGTCATCTATTCACATTTGCTGATGATACAAAGTTAGGTGGCATTGTAGACAGCCCAAATGATAGCATAAAATTGCAAGGGGATATTGATAGTTTGGTGATTGGGCAAAATTGTGGCAGATGGAATTCAAGATAAGCAAATGTGAGGTCATGCATTTTAGACCAAACAAGGTTAGAGCAGAGCACTTTCTAAATGGAAAGAGGTTAGTTTCAGTGGATGTCCAAAGCGACTTGGGGATTCAGGTACATCGATCCATAAAATACCACAAACAAGTGCAGAAAATATTCAAAAAGGCTAATGCAATGCTCGCATTTATATCTAAAAGATTGAAATATAAAGACACAGGGGTTAAGCTGCAGCTATACAAAACCCAGGTTAGACTCCTTGGGAGTACTGCGAGCAGTTCTGGACACCACACCTGAGGAAGGATATATTGGCCTTGGAGGGAGTGCAACGTAGGTTTACAAAAATGATACCTGGACTACAGGTTTAAATTACGAGGAGGGGCCTGTGTTCGCTAGAATGTAGAAGGTTAAGGGGTAATCTGATCACAGTATTTAAGACAGGGTAGATAATGATAAACTATTTCCACTGGTTGGAATTCTAAAGCTAGGGGGCATCGGCTAGAAATTAGGGCTAGATTCTTCAGGAGAGATGTTAGGAAGCACTTCTTCATGCAAAGGGTGGTAGAGGTTTGTCATAATATACACCAGTATATCATGGTGCAGACACACACTGATGGACACACAGTGGGACCAATCAACACACACAACACCGCAGCCAATTACCAGTTAGAGCACACTCACTATAAAGACAGGGGGCATCAGAGTTCCCGCTCATTTTGGGATGCAGCCTCCTACAAGGACAGAGCTTACAGCTTACAGCACAGATCCTCACCATGTGCTGAGTGCATAGGCTGGTTCGGACAGGCATAGGTCTTTAGTTTAATCTAACATCGTGTTGACCCACAGTGAAAGTATGTTCAACAGTTTCTAACTTAATAAAATAGTGTTGCACTATTTTAAGTGTTGGTGGCCTGCATGTGTTCCACGGATCCAGAACACCCAACATATCATGATACCAGGAGTTGAGGGATGTTAGAACTTGTTAGACCTACCTGCAAGTGATCTGTCTTCCACCAGCATACAGTCATCCTGCAAAATGGACAGCATCCGCCCGCCGCCGCCGCTCCGCATCACCGGTAACCTGGGGGTCAACTGGAAGATATTCAAACAGACCGGGAATATGCCTCGGACACCAAGAAGATCGTATCCACGGCCGGGGTACATGCCATCCACATTTTCAATTCTCTCACCTTTGCTGATGATGGAGATAAATCAAAATTCAAGACGGTCCTCCTCAAGTTTGACACTCACTGCAACATAGAGGTGAATGAAAGTTTTGAGCGCTATGTATTCCAACAGCGTTTGCAGGGTAAGGATGAACCTTTTCAGTCCTTTCTCACCCACCTCCGCATCCTTGTGCAGTCCTGTAATTACGGGCCCACCTCCGACTCCATGATACGCGACCAGATCGTTTTCGGTGTTCAGTCGGACTGCCTACGCCAGCAGCTCCTCAAGGTAAAGCAACTCACCCTAGCGACCGCCATCGAGACCTGCGTGCTACATGAACACGCCACGAGTCGGTATACCCACATCCAAGCGGCTGAAACGGCGCGGCAAGGTCCCCACAAGGCAGAACGGGTCCAAGCAATCGAGCAGCTCCAGGGCCTCAGCCTGGATGAGGGCGGCCATTTTGCACGCTTTTCGTGGACTCTCGCGCTTGTGCGCACTGAACGAGGGGACGTCGACGTCGACGAACGTACTGCGTAGGTGCGCACCACGTACGGCCGCACCGTGCATGTGCGGTGGCGCAGCGAACGTACTGACGCTACAACATGCGGCAACTGTGGCTCCGCCCACTTAAAGCGGCAATGCCCTGCCAAATCCTGACAATGCCTGAGATGCGGAAAACTTGGACACTATGCTGCTTTATGCAGATCAGCTCGGCCTGCCAATTCATATCGCTCCGGCCAGCCTCGCAGGAATGTCCGGGCCATTCAACCCACGGTCACCGAGTCCGATGTGGACCTACTACCTGAAACCGAGGACCCGAAGGCACCTTTTCGAGTCGGTATTGTTACAAAAAACAGGGTGCCCCGAAGCAAAGAATCCAGCGTCTATCGGTATACAGCACCGATCCAGACGATGAGTGGTGTGCTACCCTTACCGTCAAACAGAATTCGTTGCCCACCTCAGAGACCTAATTTATGAACTTTGCAGACTTATGGACTCTCTGAAATGTTTTGTTGCTTTGTTTGAGCGTTTCCCTGGTTTGTATATAGTGTTGATCTCGTTATTCTTGTTGCATATTGCTTCTCTGCACCAGGCACCTTCCCATGTAAATAGCTTAGTTCTCATGTACGTAGTCCTGTAAATATGTCTTCGCACCCCACATGTAGTGAGGAACATTCTCACCTACATTATTTATTGCCACACATATACATTCTTGTATAAAAGGGGGATGTCATAATATACACCAGTATATCATGGTGCAGTTACACATACACTGATGGACACACAGCGGGACCAATCATCACACACAACACCGCAGCCAATCACCAGATAGAGCACACTCACTATAAAGACAGGGGGCATCAGAGTTCCCGCTCATTTCGGGATGCAGCCTCCTACAAGGACAGAGCTTACAGCTTACAGCACAGATCCTCACCATGTGCTGAGTGCATAGACTGGTTAGGACAGGCATAGGTCTTTAGTTTAATCTAACATCGTGTTAACCCACAGTGAAAGTATGTTCAACATTTTCTAACTTAATAAAATAGTGTTGCACTATTTTATGTGTTGGTGGCCTGTATGTGTTCCATGGATCCCGAGCACCCAACACATCAAGGTTTGGAACTCGCTCCCACAAACAGCAGTTGAAGCTAGAGCAGTTGTTAAATTTAAATCAGAGATAGATTTTTGTTGACCAAAGATATTAAGGGATATGGGCCAAAGACAGGTATATGGAGTTAGGCCACAGATCAGCTATGATCTTATTAAATGGCAGGACAGGCTCGAGGGGCTGAATGGCTTACCCCTGTTCCTTTGTTCCTCTGACAGTTGCATGGGCACCATCACGGTGACTAGCTTTCAATTCCATTTTAAAATATCAATTAATTGAATTTAACTTCCACTAGTTGCCAAAGTGGGGAGGCAGTGACAGAGTTGTATTGTCACTGGATTAGTAATCCAGAGACCCAGGGTAATGGGGCTGCTTTAGCTCAGTGGCCTAAACAGCTGGCTTGTAATGCAGAACAAAGGCCAGCAGCGTGGGTTCAATTCCCGTACCGGCCTCCAGGAACAGGCACCGGAATGTGGCAACTAGGGGCTTTTCACAGTAACTCCATTGAAGCCTATTTGTAACAATCAGTGATTATTATTATTATGCTCTGGTGACATGGGTTCAAATCCCACCAGGGCAGATGGTGGAATCTGAAATTAATAAAAGCCTGAAATTAAAAGTCTAATGATGACCATGAAACCATTGTCGATTGTTGTATAAACCTATCTGGTTCACTAATGCCCTTCAGGGAAGGAAATCTGTCATCCTTACCTGGTCTGGCCTACATGTGACTCCAGATCCACAGCAATGCGATTGACTCTTAAATGCCCTCAGGGAAGGGCAGTAAATGCTGGCCCAGCCAGCGACGCCCACATCCCATGTTACCATAGCCATTGCATTACCACTCAGCGACATTACCACAGTGCCACTATCCTCCATTGTGTCATGCACTCCAAGATTTTACTGTTTCTCTGTACTTCTCAATGTCCAATTATTTATTGGGTGTTTTCTTGCCCTTCTCAAATGTATTACCTCACACTTCTCTGAATTGAATTCCATTTGCCATTTTTCAGTCTACCTGATTAATCCATTGACGTCTGTGGTGAGCAAAATATTGGAAAGTATTCTGCGAGATAAGATTTATGATTATTTCTAACAACTAACATTTAACAACTATTCCTGCCCCTGTGAAATCCATGTCTCTGTAATGGCCACAACATCGTAGTTCCAAGTATTGATCCATGCTCTAAGTTCATCTCCCTTATTCCTGACACTCCTTGCATTGAAACATACACACTACCACCCATTCCACTGAGTGCAACTTTGCCCTATCAACTGTCTATCCTTCCTCACAGACTCGCTTCGTACTATTTCTGCCTGTTCAACAGCTACCCTATCCTCTGATCCATAGCTCTGGTTCCCATCCCTCTGCCAAACTAGTTTAAAGAGCTCTAGCAAACCTCCCAGCCAGGATATTGGTGCCCCTCCATTTTAGGTGCAATCCGTCCTTCATGTAGGTATCCCAATGATCTACATATCTGAAGCCTTCCCTCCTGCACCGCCCTGTAGCCACGTGATCAGCTGCACTCGTGCTCTGTCCCTTGCCTCACTTACACGAGGCACTGGTCGCAATCCTGAGATTACTACTCTGCTTGTCCTGCTCTTTAGCTTCCAACCTAACTACCTAAAATCACTTTTTTGATCGTCATCCCTTTTCTTAGCAATGTCGTTGGTGCCTATGTGAACCACGACTTCGGCCCCCTCCCCCTCAAGAATGCTGTAGACTCGATCCGCGACATCCTTGACCCTGGCACCTGGGGGCAACATACTTTCTGAGAGTCTCGTTCGCGACCACAGAATCTCCTATCCGTTCTCCTAACCATTGGCCGGGATTCTCCGAGGCTCCGTGCCGAAACCGCACTCAGCACGGGGGCGGAGAATGGGGTGTCAGACCCGTGATCGGGTCCGACGTTGGGACGCAAACCTCCGGCGACTGGAGAATCTGCGGCAGTCGCGCGAGCACGGTCGACACGGCTCCATTTGGAGGCCGTTGAAAGAGTCCCCCGCCGAGATTCTCCACTGTTGACCGGCCGAGTTCCTGCTGGCGTGATTCACGTATCGTTCTGCTCGGTGGGAGCACGGCTGCGGTGGCCGTCCTGGTGGGAGGCGGGTGATAAGCCTCTGGGGGGGCCCTCCACGACGGCCAGGCCCGCGATAGGGTGCCACCGATCGGCGGGCATGCACGATCTGGGGGGGCCTGCCTTCTTCCGCGGTGGCCCGTTGTGTGGCGCGCATGCGCGGACCCGCGGCCAACAGTGCAGGGCCGCGTATCGGCAGCCAGAGCTGCGCACAGCACTCCGGCGCCGTGCTGGCCCCCTGTGGCCACGGAATCACTGGGCCAAGAGGCCCGTTGACGCCGGCGTGAAACACTCCGGTGTTTACGCCGGCATTAACACTTTGCCGTCGTTTTGAAGGATTCCGGCCATTGAGTCTCCTATCGCCATTGCTTTTCTATTCCCCCCCTTCCCTTCTGAGTCATGGAGTCAGGCCCAGTGCCCGAGACTTGGCTGCTAGGACCTTCCCCTTTGTCAAAGCATTTTAAATTAAACCTACCTCATGCTCTGGGACCCCATGAGTTCTCACTTTTCTGAGCAACCTGCCACATGGGATCTTTTCAAAAACACTGTCCAAATTCATGATGACTATATCAAATGTTCCACCCTCCTTGTTGCCTCAATCAATTTAATCAGACACCAGGGGCGAAATTCTCCGTTATCGGCGCAAAGTCCGCCGATTGGCGCAAAAAACGGCGCAAATCTGACTTGCGTCACGCTGTAAAATTCATTGCAAAGTCTCCGGCCCGAAATGGGCTAGCAGCAACGTGACGGGATTCGCGCTTGCGCACGTGGTTCACGCCTCATAAGGACGCGCTGCTCCGCCCCACCCGACCGGAGCACCCGACCGGAACACCCGACTGGATGGCTGGCCGCCGCTCAGCCCCGAGGTTCCAGTCACGGGATGTGGAGGCGCTCCTGGACGCAGTGGAGCAGAGGAGGGAGGCCCTGTATCCCGGGCACGGCCGCAGAGTTGCCCCACGCCACAGGCGGCATCTGTGGAGGGAGGTGGCAGAGGCCGTCACCGCTGCGGCCCTGACACCACGGACAGGCACCCAGTGCCACAAGAAGGTGAACGACCTCGTCAGAGCAGGCAGGGTGAGCCTCCCCCCACCCGATATCCATATCCCCCCTCCCCCATATCCCCCTCCCCCATATCCCACCTCCCCCATATCCCCCCTCCCAAAAATCCCCCTCCCCCATATCCCCCCTCCGCCATATCCCCCCTCCCACATATCCCCCCTCCCCATATCCCCCCTCCCCAATATCCCCCCTCCCACATATCCCTCCTGCCCCACATCCCCCATATCCCCCCTCCCCATATGCCCCCTCCCCATATCCCCCCTCCCCATATCCTCCCTCCCCCATATCCCCGTCCCCAGATCCCCCCTCCCCATATTCCCCCTCCCCCATATCCCCCTCCCCCATATCCCCCCTCCCACATATCCCCCTCCCCCATATCCCCATCCCCAATATCCCCCCTCCCCCATATCCCTCCTGCCCCACATCCCCTATATCCCCCCTCCCCATATGCCCCCTCCCCCATATCCCCCCTCCCCATATCCTCCCTCCCCATATCCCCGTCCCCCATAACCCCCCTCCCCATATCCCTCCATATCCCCCCTCCCCCATATCCCCCCTCCCCCATATCCCCATATCCACCCTCCCCCATATCCCCACCTCCCCATATCCCCCTCCCCATATCCCCTCTCCCCATATCGCCCCTCCCCATATCCCCCCTCCCATATCCCCCCTCCCCCATATCCCCCCTCCCAGATATCCTCCATATCCCCCCTCCCCCATATCCCCCCATATCCCCCCTCCCCATATCCCCCCTCCCCATATCCCCCCATATCCCCCCTCCCCATACCCCCCTCCCCATCCCCATATTCCCCATATCCCCCCTCCCCCATATCCCTCTCCCCATATCCCCCCTCCCCCATATCCCCCCTCCCCATATCAGCCTCCCCCATATCCCCCCTCCCCATATCCCCCATATCCCCCATATCCCCCCTTCGCCATATCCCCCTCCCCATATCCCCCCTCCCCCATATTCCCTCCTCCCCCATATCCCCCTTCCCCCATATACCCCCTACCCCCATATCCCCCCTCCCCCATATCCTCCCTCCCCCAAATCCCCCCTCCCCCATATCCCCCCTCCCCCATATCCCCCATATCCCCTCTCCCCATATCCTCCCTCCCCATATCCCCCTCCCCATATCCCCCCTCCCCATATCCCCCTCCCCCATATCCCCCATATCCCCCCTCCCCCATATCCCCCTCCCCATATCCCCCCTCCCCCATACCCCACTCCCCCATATCCCCCCTCCCCCATATCCACCCTTCCCCATATCCCCCCTCCACATATCCCCCCTCCCCATATCCCCCCTCCCCATATCCCCCCTCCCCCATATCCCCTCTCCCCCATATCCCCCATATCCCCCTCCCCCATATCCCCCCTCCCCCATATCCCCAAGTGAATCCAGCCCTAACCTTAACCTCTGCAATACACGCGCAACCGATGGCGTGCATTCATATACCTGCCTAACACTGTTGCCTTTTACCCCTGCCACCACCCCCACCCCCACACCCCCGCCACAGGAGAAACGCGCACACAACACCAGGGAGCATGTGAGAACTGGAGGAGGCCCCGCTGATGAGAGGCCACTGACCGAACACGAGGAAAGGGCCCTGGAACTGGCTGGCGGACCTGAGGACCGGGAGGTTGCTGATGCAGAGGTCGGGGGCGTACTTGCAAGTGAGCCACCGACAGCCGCTCCCCATATCCCCCCTCCCCTATACCCCCCTCCCCCATATCACCTGATCACTGCCTGCGTGTCTAACCATGCATGCTTCATTGTGTATCGCAGGAGCAAACGTCGAGGCACCCATCCCCGCAGATGCAGACCGCCCGCAGAATGCCCCTCGGAGGCCACGGGAGACGGAGAGACCCGGACCCTCCGGCATGCGACGCCCGCAGGATGCCCCTCGGAGGCCACGGGAGACGGAGAGACCCGGACCCTCCGGCATGCGACGACGCAGGCGTGTGCCACCCAGCGACGAGAGGGGCAGCCACAGGCCCCCGTCACAGCCGAGCCAGGACACCACTACCCAGGAATCCACTACCCAGGTCACCACTACCCAGGTCACCACTACCCAGGACACCACTACCCAGGTCACCACTACCCAGGACACCCCTACCCAGGACACCCCTACCCGGGACAGCACTACCCGGGACAGCACGATCTAGGAAGACGAAATACCAGACAGTGACTCAGAGTGGTTGGGTGGAGACGAATCCCCACCCCAAAGTGCCATGGACTCAGAGTGGGACAAAGAGCACGACACAACGCCACTGCTGTCACCAACACCCTCCACCATCGCAGAAACACTCACCTCGGTTGGGCACTTTAGTGATGAGGCGTCTGGTACACTCACTGGTGCACACAACACAGCCGTCCCGGTACAGCAGGTGGAGGTAGGAGCAGCAGAGGGGCCGGGCGGTCGGAGGGCAGCCCAGCCCAAGCGAACATCTGCCCCCCAGATGGATCCCGGGTTCCTGGAGTTACCACACCCACACATTGATCCGATGCAACCACCGACCCGGAGACGAGCGAAGAGGGTGACGGCCGGCTTGCGGCGGCTGCAGTCACAGGTGGAGGAGTCCACCCGCGTCCAGGAGCTGGGAGTGGTGCCGGTCATGCGTGCCACCCAGGCCGACACCACACGGGTGGCGTCTGCGGTGGAGGCAATGGGTGCGACGGTGTCAGACATGGGGAACGGTTTGCGAGGCTTGGGGCTTTCCGTGCAGGCGGCGTCTGTGGCCCAGGACATGGCTGTCCTCGCACAGGAGGCCATGAGCCAGTGCCAGCGCCAGATGGCAGAGGCGCTCAACGCCATGGCCCAGTCTCAGCAGGCCATAGCCCAGTCTCTGCAGGCCATAGCCCAGTCTCAGCAGGCCATTGCCCAGTCTCTGCAGGCCATGGCCCAGTCTCTGCAGGCCATGGCCCAGTCTCAGCAGGCCATCGCTGAGGGCATCGGCGCCAGTGGCCATGTGCGAGCCGGCGTCGCACAGACACAGACAGGGTTTGCCAAACCCCTGGGCTCCATGGCTGCAAACCTGCAGACCCCTGTCGATTCCAGCACGGGCCTCCAGGACTGGCAGCGCCAGATGTCGGTGGGGCGTCGGATGGCCAGTCCGTTCGCATCCCCCACCCATGTAGAGGCCTGGGGGCCATCGGGCACCCCGAGGGAGGAGGAGGTGGTGTGGTCCGTCCCGGCTCCCCCGTAGGGGAGGTCCCGGAACACCGCGACACCTCGGACTCCCCCCCCTTCCGTCCCAGGTGCATCGGGTGGGCAACGGGCAGGACAGGCTGGCAGCTCGCCATCCCAGTCGCCCGGGCCGCAGCCTGGCCCATCTAGGCCAGGACGCCCCAGGAAACGGCCGCCAAATGGATCCTGTGTCAGAGGGCAAGAATCACAGGAGTCCACCTCCAGTTCTGCTGTACCGTCTGGGGAACCACGTAGACGTAGTCAAAGGGCCCATGAGTCCAAACAATTAGACACTGAGTAATTTGGCACGGGTGCAGGGCACAGATGAGTTTTAGGGGCTAAGGCACTTGCATGAACTCCTTTGGTTATTAAAGTCAATGTTACACCTACAGAAGCTGCCTTTGTGCTCTGTCCAAAGCGTGCGGGGGTGTCATGTACGTTGAGCGCAAGTGTGTGTGTGAGGGGTGGTCTTACCTCAGCCCCAGGTGAGTCTGCCCCCTTCCCCCTGGGCCGCCATCAACATCCCCCCGGGCAGAGGACGGGACCGTGCGCTGCAGTGTCACAGCCGCATGCAGGGATGGTGCGGGTGGATGGTGGTACTGTGGCCATGGCTCAGACATAGTACAACGATGTGGAGCCAGGAGCTCATCGCAGGGCGGGTTGTCATCATCCTCCATGGCCTGCAATAGACACGCGTCCACCCGCAACTGTGTGAGCCCGGCCATTGTGCCGCAGGTGGATCGGCAATGGGGGGGGGTGTGCATGCGGGTGGGGTGGGTGGGGTTGGGGAGGGGGGTGAGGGTGCTAGGTGGGTGGATGTGTGGGGGGTGTGGGTGGTCGGCTGTTGCCATGGTGTGCGGTCTGTGGCCACACTACCCGGTTCCCACGCCCATCTAGTCAGTGAAGCGGGCGTCTATCAGTCTGTCCCGTGCCCGCTGGGCCAGCCGGTAACGGTGGACAGCCACCCGCCTGTGTCTACCCCGTCTGCCCTGACCAATGCCCCCATCCCCCTCATCTGGGGAGGACTGCGCCTCTTCCTGCTGCTCCTCCACTCCACACTCCTCTGCCTGCGGCACATCGTCCCTCTGTTGGGCTATGTTGTGCAGGACGCAGCACACCACAATGATGCGGCCGACCCTATCTGACCGATACTGGAGGGCGCCCCCAGAGAGGTCCAGGCACCTGAAACGCATCTTCAGCACACCAAAGCACCTCTCTATCACTCCCCTTGTCGCTACATGGGCATCATTGTAGTGGATCTCCGCCTCATTGCGTGGCCTCCATATAGGCGTCATCAGCCACGATCGCAATGGGTAGCCCCTGTCGCCCAGCAACCAGCCCCTCAGCCGGGGATGGTGTCCCTCGTACATGCCGGGGATGGATGACCGCGACAACACGTATGAGTTGTGTACACCGCCCGGGTACCGGGCGCAGACGTGCAGGATCTTCATGCGGTGGTCGCAGACCACGTGTATGTTCACCGAATAGGTCCCATTCCTACTGGTGAACACGGCCCTGTTATCTGCAGGTGGCCGCACGGCGATGTGCATCCCATCGATCGCGCCCTGGACCATGGGGAACCCGGCAACGGCAGAGAAGCCCACGGCCCGGGCATCTTGGCTGGCCCGGTCCACAGGGAAGCGGATGTAGCGGTGCGCCATGGCATATAGGGCATCTGTCACTGCTCGGATGCACCGATGCACCGATGTCTGCGATATGCCGGACAAGTACCCACTCGGTGCCTGGAATGACCCCGTTGCATAAAAGTTCAGTAACCTTGACGGACACGGGGAGAGGGTGTCCCCCGCCAGTGCCACGCGGTGACAGGTGCGCCAGCAGGTGGCAGATGTGTGCCACGGTTTCCCGCCTCATCCGGACTCTCCTCCTGCATTCCCGGTCCGTGAGGTCCTGGTATGACTGCCGGGGCCGGTACACACGGGGCGCCCTCGGGTGCCTCCGTTGCCATGGGGCCGCGATGTCCTCCTCCCCCTCCTCGTCCTGTCAGTCAGGTGTCCCTCCAGCCTGGGCGGCTACCGCCTGCCCCTCTGCGGCAGCCTGCGCCGCCTCTCTGGCACGCTCCTCCTCCTCATCCAGTGCAACATAGACCTTAGCGGCTGCCGCCACGGCTGCCAATATCGCTGGATAATCGGAAAACATGACGGCCTGGTGGGGGTGGGGTGGGAACGACGACATAGAACACAGAACATAGAAAATACAGCACAGAACAGGCCCTTCGGCCCACGATGTTGTGCCGAACCTTTGTCCTCGATTAATCATAGATTATCATTGAATTTACAGTGCAGAAGGAGGCCACCCGGCCCCCCGAGTCCGCACCGGCCCCCGGAAAGAGCACCATACCCAAACCCAACACCTCCACCCAACACCAAGGGCAATTTGGACATTAAGGGCAATTTATCATTGGCCAATTCACCTAACCCGCACATCTTTGGACTGTGGGAGGAAACCGGAGCACCCGGAGGAAACCCACGCAGACACGGGGAGGACATGCAGACTCCGCACAGACAATGACCCAAGCCGGAATCGAACCTGGGACCATGGAGCTGTGAAGCAATTGCGCTATCCACAATGCTACCGTGCTGCCCTTAAGAACAAATAAATCTACACTATATCATTTTACCGTCATCCATGTACCTATCCAATAGCTGCTTGAAGGTCCCTAATGTTTCCGACTCAACTACTTCCACAGGCAGTGCATTCCATGCCCCCACTACTCTCTGGGTAAAGAACCTACCTCTGATATCCCTCCTATATCTTCCACCTTTCACCTTAAATTTATGTCCCCTTGTAATGGTGTGTTCCACCCGGGGAAAAAGTCTCTGACTGTCTACTCTATCTATTCCCCTGATCATCTTATAAACCTCTATCAAGTCGCCCCTCATCCTTCTCCGCTCTAATGAGAAAAGGCCTAGCACCCTCAACCTTTCCTCGTAAGACCTACTCTCCATTCCAGGTAACATCCTGGTAAATCTTCTTTGCACCTTTTCCAGAGCTTCCACATCCTTCCTAAAATGAGGCGACCAGAACTGTACACAGTACTCCAAATGTGGCCTTACCAAAGTTTTGTACAGCTGCATCATCACCTCACGGCTCTTAAATTCAATCCCTCTGTTAATGAACGCGAGCACACCATCGGCCTTCTTCACAGCTCTATCCACTTGAGTGGCAACTTTCAAAGATGTATGAACATAGACCCCAAGATCTCTCTGCTCCTCCACATTGCCAAGAACTCTACCGTTAACCCTATATTCCGCATTCATATTTGTCCTTCCAAAATGGACAACCTCACACTTTTCAGGGTTAAACTCCATCTGCCACTTCTCAGCCCAGCTCTGCATCCTATCGATGTCTCTTTGCAGCCGACAACAGCCCTCCTTACTATCCACAACTCCACGAATCTTCGTATCGTCTGAAAATTTACTGACCCACCCTTCAACTCCCTCATCCAAGTCATTAATGAAAATCACAAACAGCAGAGGACCCAGAACTGATCCCTGCGGTACGCCACTGGTAACTGGGATCCAGGCTGAATATTTGCCATCCACCACCACTCTCTGACTTCTATCGGTTAGCCAGTTCGTTATCCAACCGGCCAAATTTCTCACTATCCCATGCCTCCTTACTTTCTGCATAAGCCTACCATGGGGAACTTTATCAAATGCCTTACTAAAATCCATGTACACTACATCCACTGCTTTACCTTCATCCACATGCTTGGTCACCTCCTCAAAGAATTCAATAAGATTTGTAAGGCAAGACCTACCCCTCACAAATCCGCGCTGACTATCCCTAATCAAGCAGTGTCTTTCCAGATGCTCAGAAATCCTATCCTTCAGTACCCTTTCCATTACTTTGCCTACCACCGAAGTAAGACTAACAGGCCTGATATGTCATCATTGCCCATATCCCCTCCTTCCCCCCAGCCAGGTGGCATGGACCGCATGGGTCCAACTGTTGGAGGCTGGCACCTGGCCAGGTGGACCAACTCACTTGCCCTCGCATCCCCCTCCCCGGCACGGGCCCCCCCCCCCACCCCCCTCCCCGGCACGGACCCCCCCCATCCTCTTCCCCAGCACGGACCCCCCGCATCCCCCTCCCCGGCACGGACCCCCCCATCCTCCTCCCCGGCACGGACCCCCCCATCCTTCTCCCTGGCACGGCCCCAATCCTCCTCCCCGGCACGGACCCCCACATCCTCCTCCCCGGCACGGACCCCCCCCTATCCCCCTCCCCGGCACTGACACCCCATCCCTCTCCACGGCATGGACCCCCCCATCGTCCTCCCAGGCACGGACCCCCCATCCCCCACCCCGGCACGGACCCCCCCATCCCCCTCCCCGGCATGGACCCCCCCTCCTCCTCCCCGGCACGGACCCCTCTCCATCCCCCTCCCCGGCACGGACCCCCCCATCCTCCTCCCTGGCACGGACCCCCCCATCCCCTTCCACGGCACGGATACGCCCATCCTCCCCGGCACGGACCCCCCCATCCTCCTCCCCGGCACGGACCCCCCCATCCCACTCCCCGGCACGGACGCCCCCCCATCCTCCTCCCCGGCACGGACCCCCCCCCCCATTCTCCTCCCCGGCACGGACCCCCCCTCATGCCCCTCCCCGGCACGGACCCTCCATCCCCCTCCCCGGCACGGACTCCCCCATCCCCCTTCCCGGCACGAATCCCCCCCATCCTCCTCCCTGGCACTGACCCCCCCATCCTCCTCCCTGGCACGGGCCCCACCCCCATCCCTCTCACCGGCACAGAACTCCCCCCATCCTCCTCCACGGCACGGACCCCCCCATTCCCCTCCCCGGCACGGACCCCCCCCCTACATCCCCCTCCCTGGCACGGAACCACCCCCCCATCCTCCTCCCGGCAAGGACCCCCCCATCCCTCTCCGCGGCACGGACCCCCCCATCCCCCTCCCCGGCACGGACCCCCCCATCCTCCTCCCCGGCACGGGCCCCCCCCAACCCCCTCCCTGGCACGGACCCCCCCCATCCTCCTCCCCGGCACGGACCCCCCCATCCTCCTCCCCGGCACGGACCCCCACCCATCCTCCTCCCCGGCACGGACTCCCCCCCCATCCTCCTCCCTGGCACGGACCCCCCCCCCATCCCCCTCCCCGACACGGACCCCCCAACCCCCTCCACGGCACGGACCCCCCCATCCTCCTCCCCGGCACGGACCCCCCCCATCCTCCTCCCCGGCACGGACCCCCCCATCCTCCTCCCCGGCACGGACCCCATCCCCCCTCCCGGCACGGACCCCCCCCCCCCATCCCCCTCCACGGCACGGAACGCCCTCCCATCCTCCTCCCCGGCACGGACCCCCCTCCACACCCCTCCCCGGCACGGACCCCCCCATCTCCCCTCCCCGTCACGGACCCTTCATCCACCTCCCCGGCACGGACCCCCCCCAACCTCCTCCCCGGCACGGGCCCCCCCCAACCCCCTCCCCGGCACGGACCCCCCCCATCCTCCTCGACGGCACGGACCCCCCATCCTCCTCCCCGGCACGGACCCCCCCCATCCCCCTCCCCGGCACAGGCCCCCCCATCCCCCTCCCCGGCACGGACCCCCCCATCCTCCTCCCCGGCACGGACCCCCACCCATCCTCCTCCCCGGCACGGATCCCCCCCCCATCCTCCTCCCCGGCACGGACCCCCCCCATCCCCCTCCCCGGCACGGACCCCCCATCCCCCTCCCCGGCACGGAGCCCCCCATCCTCTTCCCCGGCACGGACCCCCCCATCCTCCTCCCCGGCACGGACCCCCCCATCCTCCTCCCCGGCACGGACCCCATCCCCCCTCCCGGCTCGGACCCCGCCCCCATCCCCCTCCACGGCACGGAACCCCCTCCCATCCTCCTCCCCGGCACGGACCCCCCCCCACACCCCTCCCCTGCACGGACCCCTCCATCCCCCTCCCCGTCACGGACCCCCCATCCCCCTCCCCGGCACGGACCCCCCCCCATCCTCCCCCCCGGCACGGGCCCCCCCCAACCCCCTCCCCGGCACGGATCCCCCCCATCCTCCTCCCCGGCACGGACCCCCCCCATCCTCCTCCCCGGCACGGACCCCCACCCATCCTCCACCCCGGCACGGACCCCACCCCATCCTCCTCCCCGGCACGGACGCCCCCCCCATCCCCCTCCCCGGCACGGACCCTCCCCCCATCCTCCTCCCCGGCACGGACCCCACCCCCCATCCCCCTCCCCGGCACGGACCCCCCCATCCCCCTCCCCGGCACGGACCCCCCCCCATCCCCCTCCCCGGCACGGACCTCCCATCCTCCTCCCCGGCACGGATCCCCTCCCGGTACTCCCCCGGAGCCCAGCCCACTCTAACCACACACCCCCCCCGCCACACACACACACACAAAACCCGACACACACCTCTCCCCCACACATTCAGACTGCGGCCACGCCATCGCCTGCCCAGCGGCCAACCCCCCAGGCCGTCACTCACCTCCACGCTGGTCGGCGTGAACCTGGAGCACAGGGTCACGCCGATGAAAAGGAGGTCTGATTTACGTCGACGTGACCGGTCATCACGTCGATGGGACTTCGGCCCATCCGGAAGGGAGAATGTCGGCAGGCCCAAAATCGGCTGCCTTGCGCAGACCCGTGCCATTCTCCGACGTCTGCGGCGCCATTAACGCCCCGCCGACTTTTCTCCCTTCGGAGACTTCGGCAACCGGCGGGGGCGGGATTCACGGCGGCCAACGGCCATTCTCCGACCCGCTGGGGGGTCGGAGAATGACGCCCCAGCTTCCCTTCACAATCCCATGCTAACTCTTGATTCATCTGTGACTTTTTTGCCCATCAATGAGGTTATGTTGGCTAGCCTAGAGTTACTCAGCCAATCCCTTCCCCCTTTGTATAACAATTCAAAAATGTTTGCACCACACTTATACACAGAGAAGATTGGAAAATGAAGGTCGGAGCTGTCGCTATTTTCTCTCTTGTTTTCCCTCACAACTTGGTATACATTTCATCAGAGCTTGGTGATTTAACCCTGTTAATATTTCCGCTCTTATCATATCCATAACATACTATATTTCACATCACTCCTTAACTGCAATGCCTACAATGTATCAGTCTTTTGTGGAAAGATGTTATAAACTATGCCTTGTCTGCTGCCTTTTATTTGGCCTATTTATTTCCTTTGATATTGTCACGACACCCTGGGCTAGTATGTGGTCAATTCCAGCCCCACTTGACCCAGAGTCACAACAGGTGAAATTAGATTTTATTTAAAATGCCAAAGGCCCTTGGTTGAGCCCCATAAACTACAGTCACCAGGGGCGTCATTCTCCGACCCCACGACGGGTTGGAGAATCACCGGGGGCTGCCGTGAATACAGCCCCCGCCGGTTGCCGAAGTCTCCGGTACCGGATATTCGGCGGGGGCGGGAATCGGGCCGCGCCGGTTGGCAGGACCCCCCGCTCAATTCTCCGGCCCGGATGGGCCGAAGTCCCGCCCAGAAATTGCCTGTCCCGCCGGCGTGGATTAAACCACCTTTTGAACGGCGGGACAAGGCGGCGTGGGCGGGCTCCGGGGTCCTGGGGGGGGCGCGGGGCGACCTGGCTCCGGGGGGTGCCCCCACGGTGGCCTGGCCCGCGATCGGGTCCCACCGATCCGCGGGCGGGCCTGCGCCGTGGGGGCACACTTTCCCTTCACTCCCTCCACTGCGCATGCGCGGGAAACTGTCAGCGGCCGCTGACGCTCCCGCGCATGCGCCGCCCCGATATGTCATTTCCGCGCCAGCTGGCGGGGCAACAAAGGCCGTTTCCGCCAGCTGGAGGGGCAGAAATCCCTCCGGCGTCGGCCTAGCCCCTCAATGTTGGGGCTCGGCCCCCAAAGATGCGGAGCATTCTGCACCTTTGGGGCAGCGCGATGCCCATCTGATTGGCGCCGTTTTGGGCGCCAGTCGGCGGATATCACGCCGTTTGGGGAGAATTTTGCCCCAGGTGTGAAACTTTACAACACAGGTAACCTCCATTTGGACTATTGTGAGCAGTTTTGGATCCCGTATCTAAGGAAGGATGTGCTGGCCTTGGAAAGGGTCCAGAGGAGGTTCACAAGAATTATCCCTGGAATGAAGAACTTGTCGTATGAGGAACGTTTGAGGACTCTGGATCTGTACTCGTTGGAGTTTAGAAGGATGAGAGGGGATCTCATTGAAATGTACAGGATACTGCGAGGCCTGGATAGAGTGGACGTGGAGAGGATGTTTCCACTTGTGGGAAAAACTAGAACCAGAGGACACCATCTCAGACTAAAGGGATGATCCTTTAAAACAGAGATGAGGAGGAATTTCTTTAGCCAGAGGGTGGTGAATCTGTGGAAATCTTTGCCGCAGAAGGCTGAGGAGGCCAATTCACTGAGTGTCTTTAAGACAGAGATAGATAGGTTCTTGATTAATAAGGAGATCAGAGGTTATGGGGATGAGAAAATATCAGCAATGATTGAATGGTGGAGCAGACTCGATGGGCCGAGTGGCCTAATTCTGCTCCTATGTCTTATGGCCTTATGTCTCGTATGATAATTAACCAAACCTAAAATTTTACCCTTTGCCACACTGCACGCCTCCCCCCCCCCCACCTTCCTGACTTGCCCACTCTCTCCACACACAAAAAAAACCACAGAGGGGAAAGGGTGGTGGAAAGGAATTAAAATGTAGTAAGAATAAAAGGATAAGTACTTTTGATGCACTGGGATGACTTCCAGTCAATGGCCGGGATTCTTCCGCAATTGGCGGGGCGGCCCGATGCCGGCGCCAAGAGCGGCGCAAACCACTCCGGTGTTGGGCCACCCGGAACATGCGGAATCCTCCGCACTTCCGGGGGCTAGGCCGGCGGCGGCGGGGTTGGCGCCGTGCCAACCGGCGCCGAAGGGCTGCCGTGGGCCGGTGCGAGTTGGCGCATGCGTAGAACCACCGGCGTGTTTATGGCGCATGCGCAGGTGGTTTCTTCTCTGCGCCGGCTATGGCGGAGCCTTACAGAGGCCGGTGCGGAGGGAAAGAGTGCCCCCACGGCACAGGCCCGCCCACAGATCGTTGGGCCCCAATCACGGGCCAGGCCACCGTGGGGGCCCCACCCCGGGGCCGGATCCCCTTGTGCTCCTCCGAGGACTCTGCGAGCCGCCCTCCAAGCCAGGTCCCGCCGGGATGGACCATGTCCATTTCACGGAGGTGGGACTGGCTAAAAACGGGCGGCAGCTCGGCACATCGGGGCCCGGAGAATTGTTGGGGGGACCGCTGCCAACGGCCCCTGACCGGCGCGTTGTGATCCCCGCCCCCGCCTGAAAACTGCCACTAGGTTTGAAATGGTTTTCTGTGGCAAGATTGGCTACCTTCTCTGCAGTCTCTGCACTATTTCAGCTTCACAGCAAAGGATGTGCCAGGCACTCACTGCTTTCAGAACAACAGAGCAGTTTTTTTCACTTCAGCATGCTGGAGAGAGGGAGAAACAATTCCTTTCATTCCAAGGTCTAAACACTTCTGCAAAATTCTCTCAGCAAGCATCACGCAGGAACCAATCACTGACCGTTGTCAGTCAAAACACTGTTCCTGGCCAACCTGCCAGTTAAACAATTGAACTGACTCCTTTAAAAACCTGTTCCGAAGATCCACCCGGTGCCAAAGAGTCTGGCTTCTCCTCTCCCACATACAAAACCTGGGAAAACAGTGTCCTGGCAAGCAGGCCGTTTCAACTTTAAGTCTTCTGCTTAAATGCACACCCCAATTATGGGTCCACAAATTAAGATAATAAAATAAAAGAAATGAGAACCAAGGAAATAAACAGGAAGGACTCTTAAATATCTTCTAGTTCTTTACGTATTTTTGGGTACCTTGATTTCAGTAACTATTATCTTTGCAGGCCTTCTCTCTAACTTCTGAATTTCCTTTTTCATTTCACTTGGCGTTTTAAATTACTCTTGGCTTTCTACAACTTTGAGGTCTCGGTATCTGACATAGACTTCCTTTTTTGCCTTACTCTGAACGTCCTTTGACATCTAGGGGTGTCTAGATTTGGGAGTCCCACCCTTTTTCTTCATGGGAAAATATTTGCCCGGAACCCCCTCTGTCTTTGCTTTGTGCTGGATTTACTTTCAATGACCTGTTTCTAGTCCACATCGACTGCAATGGTTCACTCGAACCTTCTCAAGGGCAATTCGGGATGGGCAACAAATGCTGGCCTTGCGTCCTGAGAACAAATTAATAATAAATTGCCAAAGCACATCTCATCTTTATGAAATTGGCCTATCCCTATCTCAAAACTTTAATGTCTTCTGTATTTTTGTCCTTTTCCAGAACTGCACTAAACCTAACTGGATCATTACTAGCAAAATGTCCTCCCACTGATACCACGCGCCCTGTTTAATTCCTGAGTACATTTGAAAAATTATTTGTCACCATTTCTCACTAATTTTATCCAAATTAATATTAAGGTAATTGAATTTCCCTCATGTTATTGCCATTTTTCTTCTGCAGATCTCAGCAATTTGCTTTCATGTCAGCTCTTCCATTTCCCTCTGCCTGTTTTGGTGTCTGTACTATATTTCTTACCTTGACACTATTTTAACTTCCGGTGAAGATTTGGACTTCTTGAAATACATACTTGTTGCCATACAAACACAGCTTGTTGCCTTACAGGCTCAAACAGCTGTCACCATGGCTGTGGATCTCAGTGCTCAAAGGGTCTTGCAGGTGTTCACAGCTGCGCTGCACTGTGTGCCCCAGCAGGTAACCACAATTGCTAAGGTACTGCCCTGGAGGACAGGCAGTGGCTCTTCGGAGCACGGCCTGCTGTCCTTTCTCAGAATGGCAGAAGATGACATTTTAATTCAATAAAGATCTGGAATTGAAAGTCCAATGATGACCGTGAAACCATTGACTATTGTTGTAACAACTCACCGAATTCACAAATTAATCTGCTTTCATTACCTAGTTGGGAGTAAGAGATGCACAGCCCAAAATTGCAGATTGTACACCAACTCAGTGTTAAATGCTGTTTAACATCACAATCCACACACTCTGCATGCTTCTAGCACACACATAGCATCCTCGCATTAAGTGCCCTTATTGTAAGCCAGCGTGTGAGCTGCCTGCAAAACATTGGTCCCATACTACCTGGAGGGTTCGTGGCTTTAAACCGTTGGTGCATGCACATCCACTTGTGATGACCCAGAGGTGCGGCGTGTTCAGGCATGCACGCTAAAAGCCGCAGCGTTTAAACTCCCGGACATTTTTTTTCTGACAGCTTGAAGCTCTGTGCTGCAGAACATGCTCCCTATTTAAACCTGAACACAACACCTGAAAAGCAAACACAAATATGATCACCCCTCACTGTCTATAAGTTCACTAAGCCAACACAATTACGAAAGATAGACTATTGCCCCGGACGAGCCCCCAATTTTGTTATGGGCCAGGGTTTAGAAACTCCAAAGTATATTATAGAGTTCACCTGACCTATAACTTTTTGTTGAATTTGGCTAGGATGAGCACAAGAGCCTTCATTTGAGATGTGATTCAACTGTCGTCCTAGACACTTTAATTAAAATAAGCTTTATTCTAAGAACTTAGTTAACTTTTATATAAACACACAGCAACATTTTTTTAAGAATTACAAACATAAAGATACCCCACAGCTACAGTAATCTATGCATAACACTTAAGGAATTCCACCTTAACTGTTCCAATTCAAAAACAAAATTCCGTAAACCAAAACCCCTGTTCAAGGGAATGGCCCAGTGACTCTGGGTTCTCACTTTAATAAGACTGGCTTTCCCTGAGATTCACCAGCAGGTTTAAACCCTTCAGTAAAGTGAACTATATCTTAAAAGCTACCACCAAGATGATTTTTACTGGAACAGATATTTAAAATGAAACTAGAGAGAGACAGGCCAAAACATTTCTTTCTCCTGTCTGAATCCACAGCAGTCAAATCAAAATGAAAGCGAAACCAAAACCCCAAAACAGCCGCAGCCCAGCTTCACCCACACAATGACATCACTGAAGCCAGGTGATAAGACAAAAACCTTTCTTAAAGGGACAACCACATGACATTATCTAAATGGGGAGAGACTTTGGGGTGCTCCAATGCAGAGCGATCTGGGTGTCCTCGTGCATGAGTCACAGAAAACGAGCATGCAGGTACAGCAAATAATAAGGAAAGCAAATGGAATGCTGGCAGTCATAGCAAAAGGAATTGAGTATAAAGGTAAAGAAGTGTTGTTGCAACAACACAAGGCATTGGTAAGACCGCACCTGGAGTATTGTGCACAGTTTTGGTCCCCTTATTTGAGGAAAGATGTAGTGGCATTGGAGGTAGTTCAGAGGAGGTTAACTGGATTGATTCCAGAGATGAGGGATTTGTCATACAAAGAGAAATTGAACAGTTTAGACCTCTACTCTCTAGAGTTTAGAAGAATGCGGAGAGATTTAATTGAGTTATACAAGATGCTAAAAGGTATGGATAAAGTAGACGTGGAGCTGATGCTTCTTCTTGTGGGGCATGCTAAAACGAGAGATCATGGGCGGGATTCTTCCATTGGGCGGCTAAATGTCGACTCCGGCATAAAAACGGGAGTGTTTGACTTTGGCGTCGGCAACTGTTCCGGGATCCCATTCTCCGGCCCACAGGGGGCTAGCATGGCCCATGCCGCTCCAGCCGCCGATCCCGGTGTGAACCCGGTGCTGCGGGGTCCGCACATGCGCAGTTGGGCTGGCGCCGACTAGCGCATGGGCAGTGGCCTTCTTCCCCAAATGGCGCAGGGCTACAGGAGCAGGCACGGAGGAAAAGAGGCCCCCAGCCAGAGAGGCAGCCCCGCCGATCAGTGGGCCCCGAACGCGGGACAGGCCAATACGGAGGCCCCCCTGGGATAGGACCCCCCTCCCCCCACAGGCCGCCCCCGGAGCCTTCAACGCCGAGGTCCCGCCGGCTCAGATGATGTTAGAACGGCGCCAGCGGGACTCGGATTTCTTGTGACGGCCACTCGGCCCATTCGTGCCGGAGAATCTACGTGCCGACACGGGCCGGCACGGGCCGGAGAGTCGGCACATAGCCCAACTGGTGCCGCACCAACCACGCCGGCACTGATCGTGCCGATTCTCCGCTCTGCGGAGATTTGCATCCCGGCGGCGTGGCGTGATACGCGCGGCGCCGGGCCAATTCTCCGACCCGGCGAGATGTCGAAGAATTCCGCCCCATAATCTTAGAATAAGAGGTAGCAAATTTAAAACTGTGGAATTTGATACCTCAGAGTGTGGTGGATGCAGGGACAGTGAATAAATTTAAGGAGGAGTTATACAGATTTTTAATTGGTATAGGGTTGAAGGGTTATGGAGAATGGACAGGATGGTGGATGTTGCAACCAGGATGGGATCGGCCATGATCACATTGAAGGTGTTTAGGCTTGGGACATAGGAACATGTCGGGCGGGATTCTCCGACCCCTCGCTGGGCCGGAGAATCGGCAGAGGGTGGCGTGAATTCTGCCCCAATGCTGGCTGCCGGAATCTCTGGCGCCGGTCTTTCGGCAGGGCCGGAATCGTGTCGCACCGGTCGGGGGTCGTTGGCAGTGGCCCCCCCGGCAACCCATATCTCCGCAAAGGGCTGAGTGGCCGCCCATTTTCGGCCAGTCCCGCCGGCGTAAATCAAACAAGGTCCTGACTGCCGGGACCTGGCTCCGTGGGCAGCCTGCGGAGTCCTCGGGGGGGGGGGGGGGAAGGGGGGGTGCGGGGGGGAATCTGGCCCCGGGGAGTGCGCCCAAGGTGGCCTGGCCCGCGATCGGGGCCCACTGATCTGCAGGTGGGCCTATGCCATGGGGGCACTCTTTCCCTCCACGCCGGCCCCTGTGACGGACCACCATGGCCGGCGCGGAGAAGAATCCCCCTGCGCATGCACCAACTCGCGCTGGCCGGCGGAGGCCCTTCGGCACTGGTTGGCGTGGCGCCAAGCCCTTCAGCGCCAGTTGGCGCGGCACCAACCCCGCCGGTGGAGGATTCTGCACCTTCCGGGCGGCACGACGCCAAAGTGGTTCACGCCACTCCTCGGCCCCGGTACAGCGCCGGTTAGGGGAGAATCCTGGCCATCAGCCATGATGGAATGGCGGAGCAGACTCGATGGGCCAAATGGCTTAATTCTGCTCCTATATCTTATGAACTTATGAAAAGAAAGTGCAAAAAACTGTTTTAAAAAGGTCTACATACCTGAAAAACACATGTTGAAACAGTTGCCTGTTATATTCTATCTAAATCTGCTATTTAAATCCTGCTCTTAATGGGCGGTCCCAAGCTGGCCGCATTATCAAGGTGTGGGGCTGCATTCCTCCTGCTCCGCGCTGGAGCCTCCGTAGACCGGGGCGTTGGAGGACCCAGGCTGCCTAAATGAAAGTAAGGTTGGGTGCATCATTGGAGCCCAGGTAAGTGTGCAGATTTCTCTTTCAAAATCGGTGGCCCGTGGCTTCTCGCCACGAACAGGAAGTTGCGGGCAAGTTTCAAGCTTCGTGAAAGTGTTGAATTATCCAACAAAAGGAGTTTTCTGTCCCTCTCACTTCTTGTATCCATGGAAGTGGCATTAGTCTTTGAAATTTGTTTTCCTTAAATAATGTTTTTCTATATTGATGAAGTGAAATGGATGTACATCAGTCATTACATGTGTGGCGAATGTATTCACCATAATATAAGTTGTCTGTATAGTACTGTGGCCTATGGCCAGGGAATGGTAATATGATCTCCTTCCATGTATTGTACTGGAACCCTGGTGGGCTCCGCCTCTGGCTCCCCCCCCCCCCCCCCCCCCCCGGGACGGTATATAGATCTGCTGCCCATGGGCGGCACTCATTGTCACAGCAGTCACAGTCAGGCAAGCTCTTGGATAATAAAGCCTATGTTCATTCATTCTCACCATCTTGTAGTGAATTGGTGGTACATCAATGTGCAAAACTCATACTTCCTTTCACAATTGCAATATGAGTGTTTCAGTGCTGTCATACCAAGACACCAGTTCTGCAGACCACTGCCTTCCAGGCAACACTAAATTAGGGAAGTTTGTTAATGCAGTCATTAATCTTTGCTCTCTTCGAAAAAGAATGGTGCAGAACCAATGATTTCTGATGGGTATCTGGAAGGTCTGAGTCGTAAGAGACGATCACATTTTATATGTGGCTATAGATTGATTATACGTCCAAGTTTAACAATTAACTGTTAATTGTGATGTCCAGCTTTCCAGAGATCATGTGGCTTGCCTTTTCCTCTCAAAGGTTATAAAACTAATGCAAGCAGATTAAATCTATTAATTAGATTTGCTTCCAATTAATTAGACAGATGCAAAATATTTGACAAAAAGGAATCAGAACAAAACTTGAAAGCAATAAAGTGGGAATCAGCTCATAAGGGACGTAAAAAAACAGTCTGTTTGAAATGATTTTTTAAATATTGAACTAGAATACTTTGGGAAGAGCCAATCAGGGGCGAAATTCTCCGTTATCGGCGCAAAGTCCGCCGGTCGGCGCCAAAAACGGCGCAAATCCGACCTTCATCATGCCGCCCCAAACGCCGCAAAGTCTCCGGCCCGGAATGGGCTAGCAGCGACGTGACAGGATCCGCGCTTGCTCATGTGCTTCACGCCGTGCGGTGTCATACATGACGCACGGCGTGAGGGCTCATCAGGACGCGCTGCTCCCCCCCACCCGACCGGAACACCCGACCGGAACACCCAACCGGATGGCCGCCCGCCGCTCAGCCCCGAGGTTCCAGTCACGGGATGTGGAGGCGCTCCTGGACGCAGTGGAGCAGAGGAGGGAGGCCCTGTATCCCAGACACGTCCGCAGAGTTGCCCCATGCCACAGCCGGCGTCTGTGGAGGGAGGTGCCAGAGGCCGTCACCGCTGTGGCCCTGACACCACGGACAGGCACCCAGTGCCACAAGAAGGTGAACGACCTTGTCAGAGCAGCCAGGGTGAGCCTCCCCCCCTGCCCGATATCCATATCCCCCATATCCCACCTCCCCCATATCCCCCAAATCTCCCCTCCCCCATATCCCCCATATCCCTCATCCCCCATATCCCCCCTCCCCATATCCCCCCTCCCCCATATCCCCGCTCCCCCATATACCCCATATCTCCCCTCCCCCATATCCCCCGTCCCCCATATCCCCCCTCCCCATATCCCCCCTCCCCATACTCCCCATATCCCCCCTCCCCCATATCCCCCCTCCCCCATATGCCCCATATCCCCCTCCCCATATCCCCCCTCCCCCATATCCCCCCTCCCCATCTCCCCCTCCCCATATCCTCCCTCCCCATATCCCCCCTCCCCCATACCCCCATAACCCCCCTCCCCCATATCCCCCATATCCCCCCTTCCCCATATGCCCCTATCCCCCCTCCCCATATCCCCCCTCCCACATATCCCCATATTCCCCCCTCCCCCAAATCCCCTCCCTCATATCCCCCATATCCCCCCTCCCCATATCCTCCCTCCCCCATATTCCCCATATTCTCCCTCCCATATCCCCCCTCCCCCATATCCCCCTCCCCCATATCCCCATATCGCTTCTCCCCCATATCCCCATCCCCATATCCCCCATCCTCCATATCCCCCCTCCCCCATATCCCCCATATCCCCCCTCCCCCCATATCCCCCATTTCCCCCTCCCCATATCCCCCATATCCCCCCTCCCCCATATCCCCCCTCCCCCATATCCCCCCTCCCAATATCCCCCCTCCCCATATCCCCCCTCCCCCATATCCCCCCTCCCCCATATCCCCCCTCCCCCATATCCCCATATCCACCCTCCCCCATATCCCCCCTCCCCCATATCCCCACTCCCCCATATCCGCCTTCCCCCATTTCCCCAAGTGAATCCAGCCCTAACCTTAACCTCTGCAATACACGCGCAACCGATGGCGTGCATTCATATACCTGCCTAACACTGTTGCCTTTTACCCCTGCCACCACGCCCACCACCCCCCCGCCCCGCCACAGGAGAAACGCGCACACAACACCAGGGAGCATGTGAGGACTGGAGGAGGCCCCGCTGATGAGAGGCCACTGACCGAACACGAGGAAAGGGCCCTGGAACTGGCTGGCGGACCTGACGACCGGGAGGTTGCTGATGCAGATGTCGGGGGCGTAGTAGCAAGTGAGCCACCGACAGCCCGTCCCCATATCCCCCCTCCCCTATATCCCCCCTCCCCCATATCACCTGATCACTGCCTGCGTGTCTACCCATGCATGCTTCATTGTGTATCGCAGGAGCAAACGTCGAGGCACCCATCCCCGCAGATGCAGACCGCCCGCATGATGCCCCTCGGAGGCCACGGGAGACGGAGAGACCCGGACCCTCTGGCATGCGACGCCCGCATGATGCCCCTCGGGGCCACTGAAGACGGAGAGACCCGGACCCTCCGGCATGCGACGCCCGCATGATGCCCCTCGGAGTCCACGGGAGACGGAGAGACCCGGACCCTCCGGCATGTGACGCCCGCAGGATGGCCCTCGCACACCACGGGAGATGGAGAGACCTGGAGCAACAGGGATATGTTGCTCCCGTCTCGTGCGGGTGCGACGACGCAGGCGTGTGCCACCCAGCGACGAGAGGGGCAGCCACAGGCCCCCGTCACAGCCGAGCCAGGACACCACTACCCAGGACACCACTATCCAGGACACCCCTACCCGGGACACCACTACCCAGGACACCCCTACCCGGGACACCACTACCCAGGACACCACTATCCGGGACAGCACTACCCGGGACAGCACTACCCGGGACAGCACTACCCAGGACACCCCTACCCGGGAAGACGAAATACCGGACAGTGACTCAGAGTGGATGGGTGGAGACGAACCCCCACCCCAAAGTGCCATGGACTCAGTGTGGGACGAAGAGCACGACACAACGCCACTGCTGTCACCAACACCCTCCACCATCGCAGAAACACGCACCTCGGTTGGGCACTTTAGTGATGTGGCGTCTGGTACACTCACTAGTGTGCACAACACAGCCGTCCCGGTACAGCAGATGGAGGTCGGAGCAGCAGAGGGGCCGGGCGGTCGGAGGGCAGCCCAGCCCAAGCGAACATCTGCCGCCCAGATGGATCCCAGGTTCCTGCAGTTACCACACCCACACATAGATCCGATGCAACCACCGACACGGAGACGAGCGAATAGGGTGACGGGTGGCTTGCGGCGGCTGCGGTCGCAGGTGGAGGAGTCCACCCGCGTCCAGGAGCTGGGAGTGGTCCCGGTCATGCGTACCACCCAGGCTGACACCGCACGGGTGGCGTCCGCGGTGGAGGCAATGGGTGCGACGGTGTCAGACATGGGGAACGGTTTGCGAGGCCTGGGGCCTTCCGTGCAGGCGGCGTCTGTGGCCCAGGAAATGGCTGCCCTCTCACAGGAGGCCATGAGCCAGTGCCAGCGCCAGATGGCAGAGGCGCTCAACGCCATAGCCCAGTCTCAGCAGGCCATGGCCCAGTCTCAGTAGGCCATGGCCCAGTCTCAGCAGGCCATAGCCCAGTCTCAGCAGGCCATAGCCCAGTCTCTGCAGGCCATGGCCCAGTCTCTGCAGGCCATGGCCCAGTCTCTGCAGGCCATGGCCCAGTCTCTGCAGGCCATGGCCCAGTCTCAGCAGGCCATGGCCCAGTCTCAGCAGGCCGTAGCCCAGTCTCAGCAGGCCATAGCCCAGTCTCTGCAGGCCATGGCCCAGTCTCTGCAGGCCATGGCCCAGTCTCTGCAGGCCATGGCCCAGTCTCAGCAGGCCATCGCTGAGGGCATCGGCGCCAGTGGCCATGTGCGAGCCGGCGTCGCACTGTCACAGACAGGGTTTGACAACCCCCTGGGCTCCATGGCTGCAAACCTGCAGACCCCTGTCGATACCAGCACGGGCCTCCAGGACTGGCAGCGCCAGATGTCGGTGGGGCGTCGGATGGCCAGTCCGTTCGCAACCCCCACCCATGTAGAGGCCTGGGGGCCATCGGGCACCCCGAGGGAGGAGGAGGTGGTGTGGTCCGTACCGGCTCCCTCTGTAGGGGAGGTCCCGGTACACCGCGACACCTCGGACTCCCCCCCTTCCGTCCCAGGTGCATCGGGTGGGCAACAGGCAGGACAGGCTGGCAGCTCGCCATCCCAGTTGCCCGGGCCACAGCCTGGCCCATCTAGGCCAGGACGCCCCAGGAAACGGCCGCCAAAGTGATCCAGTGTCAGAGGGCAGGAATCACAGGAGTCCACCTCCAGTTCTGCTGTACTGTCTGGGGAACCACGTAGACGTAGTCAAAGGGCCCGTAAGGCCAAACAATTAGACACTGAGTAAGTTGGCACGGGTGCAGGGCACAGATGAGTTTTAGGGGCTAGGGCACGTGCATGAACTCCTTTGGTTATTAAAGTCAATGTTACACCTACCGAAGCTGCCTTTGTGCTCTGTCCAAAGTTTGCGGGCGTGTCATGTACGTTGAGCGCAAGTGTGTGTGTGAGGGGTGGTCTTACCTCAGCCCCAGGTGAGTCTGCCCCCTTCCCCCTGGGCCGCCATCAACATCCCCCGGGCAGAGGACGGGACCGTGCGCTGCAGTGTCACAGCCGAATGCAGGGATGGTCCGGGTGGATGGTGATACTGTGGCCATGGGTCAGACATAGTCCAACGATGTAGAGCCAGGAGCTCATCGGAGGCGGGTTGTCATCATCCTCCATGGCCTGCGATAGACACGCGTCCACCCGCAACTGGGTGAGCCCGGCCCGTTGTGCCGCCGGTGGATCGGCAATTGGGGGGGGGTGGTGTGCATGCGGGTGGGGTGTGTGGGGTTGGGGAGGGGGGTGAAGGTGCTGGGTGGGTGGATGGGTGGGGGGTGTGGGTGGTCGGCTGTTGTCATGGTGTACGGTCTGTGGCCATACGACCCGATTCCCACGCCCATCTAGTCAGTGAAGCGGGCGTCTATCAGTCTGTCCCGTGCCCGCTGGGCCAGCCGGTAACGGTGGACAGCCACCCGCCTGTGTCTACCCCGTCTGCCCTGACCATTGCCCCCATCCCCCTCATCTGGGGAGGACTGGGCCTCTTCCTGCTGCTCCTCCACTCCGCCCTCCTCTGCCTGCGGCACATCGCCCCTCTGCTGGGCTATGTTGTGCAGGACGCAGCACACCACAATGATGCGGCCGACCCTATCTGACCGATACTGGAGGGCGCCCCCAGAGAGGTCCAGGCACCTGAACCGCATCTTCAGCACGCCAAAGCACCTCTCGATCACTCCCCTTGTCGCTACATGGGCATCATTGTAGCGGTTCTCCGCCTCATTGCGTGGCCTCCGTATAGGCGTCATCAGCCACGATCGCAATGGGTAGCCCCTGTCGCCCAGCAACCAGCCCCTCAGCCGGGGATGGCGTCCCCCGTACATGCCGGGGATGGATGACCGCGAGAACACGAATGAGTCGTGTACACTGCCTGGGTGACGGGCGCAGACGTGCAGGATCATCATGCGGTGGTCGCAGACCACCTGTACGTTCATTGAATAGGTCCCCTTCCTATTAGTGAACACGGCCCTGTTCTCTGCAGGTGGCCGCACGGCGACGTGCATCCCATCGATCGCGCCCTGGACCATGGGGAACCCGGCAACGGCAGAGAAGCCCACGGCCCGGGCATCTTGGCTGGCCCGGTCCACGGGGAAGCGGATGTAGCGGTGTGCCATGGCATAAAGGGCATCTGTCACTGCCCGGATGCACCGATGCACCGATGTCTGCGATATGCCGGACAGGTCCCCACTCGGTGCCTGGAATGACCCCGTTGCATAAAAGTTCAGGGCCACCGTAACCTTGACGGACACGGGGAGAGGGTGTCCGCCGCCAGTGCCACGCGGTGACAGGTGTGCCAGCAGGTGGCAGATGTGTGCCACGGTTTCCCGGCTCATCCGGAGTCTCCTCCTGCATTCCCGGTCCGTGTGGTCCTGGTATGACTGCCGGGGCCGGTACACACGGGGCGCCCTCGGGTGCCTCCGTTGCCGTGGGGCCGCGACGTCCTCCTCCCCCTCCTCGTCCTGTCGGTCAGGTGTCCCTCCAGCCTGGGCGGCTGCCGCCTGCCCCTCTGCGGCAGCCTGCGCCGCCTCTCTGGCACGCTCCTCCTCCTCATCCAGGGCAACATAGACATGAGCAGCTGCCACCACGGCGGCCAACATCGCTGGATGGTCTGAAAACATGACGGCCTGGTGGGGGGGAGGGGAACGACGACATGTCATCAATGCCCACATCCCCTCCTCCCCCCAGCTAGGTGGCATGGACCGCATGGGTCCAACTGTTGGAGGCTGGCACCTGGCCAGGTGGACCAACTCATTTGCCCTCCCATCACCCACCCCGGCACGGACCCACTCCCCAACCTCCACCCCAGCACGGACCCCCCCCAACCCCCAACCTCCACCCCAGCACGGACCCCCTCCCCAACCTCCACCCCAGCACGGACCCCCCCCCCAACCCCCAACCTCCACCCCGGCACGGACCCCCCCCAACCTCCACCCCAGCACGGACCCCCTCCCCAACCCCCAACCTCCACCCCAGCACGGACCCCCCCCCCCAACCTCCACCCCGGCACGGACCCCCCCCCCCCAACCTCCACCCCAGCACGGACCCCCTCCCCAACCCCCAACCTCCACCCCAGCACGACCCCCCCCCCCCAACCTCCACCCCGACACGGACCCCCTCCCCAACCCCCAACCTCCACCCCAGCACGGACCCCCCCCAACCCCCAACCTCCACCCCGGCACGGACCCCCCCCCAACCTCCACCCCGGCACGGACCCCCTCCCCAACCTCCACCCCAGCACGGACCCCCCCAACCCCCAACCTCCACCCCAGCACGGACACCCCCCCCAACCTCCACCCCGGCACGGACCCCCTCCCCAACCCCCAACCTCCACCCCAGCACGGACCCCCTCCCCAACCTCCACCCCAACACGGACCCCCCCCAACCCCCAACCTCCACCCCGGCACGGACCCCCCCCAACCTCCACCCCAGCACGGACCCCCTCCCCAACCTCCACCCCAGCACGGACCCCCCCCCCAACCCCCAACCTCCACCCCGGCACGGACCCCCCCCCAACCTCCACCCAAGCACGGACCCCCTCCCGGCACTCCTCCGGAGCCCAGCCTACTCTAACCACCCCCCCGCCCCCCGCTGCACACACACACAAGCCGAGACACACCTCTCCTCATGCAATCAGTCCGCGGCCACGCCATTTCCTGCCCAGAGCCAACCCCCCAGGCCGTCACTCACCTCCACGCTGGTCGGCGTGAGCCTGGAGCACCGGGTCACGCCGATGAAAAGGAGGTTTGATTCACGTCGACGTGAACGGTCATCACGTCGACGGGACTTCGGCCCATCCGGAAGGGAGAATATCGGCAGGCCGAAAATCGGCTGCCTTGCGCAGACCCGTGACATTCTCCGCGGCAGCGGCGCCATTAACGCCCCGCTGACTTTTATCCCTTTGGAGACTTCGGCGGGGGCGGGGGCGGGATTCACGGCGGCCAACGGCCATTCTCCGACCCGGCGGGGGGTGGGAGAATGACGCCTATGGTTCTGAGATAGCAAATTGATAGAAGTATTTCCATTAGTATCTCTAGAAGAGCCAATATGTTCATGTTTTGGGTTGAGGCCCTTTAAAATTGGGTTAAAGAAACATTATACAAGACTGACAAAATACAATCGGCCAGATTCTCCGTTTCTGAGACTAAGGGCTGGATTCTCCGATTGCCGATGCCAAAATCGCATTCGCCGATTGGCCGGCGAATCGGGGCAGGTGCCGTTTTTCAGATGCTCCGCCCCCTCAAAAACAGCGACATCACTGAGTACTCCCTCCGCACACCATTGGAACAGCCTCAGGACGTCACCTGAGGCTCTCCCCCGATGCTCCGCCACTGATGGGCCGAATTCCAGATGGCGCGGAACACGTGTGCTCACAGTTTTCGGGGACCTCGCGTGGAGGCTGCAGACTGTCCAGTGGCACCACATTCGGGCGTGGGGGGGTTGTCAGCAGGGACTGGGGGGACTAGTGGGGAGTGGCAAGGGGGGTTACGGGGGGGCACTATCTGGCAGGCCGGGTCTGCGTGCGGCCGGCGCTATGTTGTAAGTCGTGACCGCTGCAGGTCGCTGCCGTGCGCATGCATGGCCACGGACCCGGCCATTCTGTGTCCGTAACTGCAGGTAAAGCCGGGAGCTTTACGTGACGCAGCTGCTAGCCCCCCACCGGACGGAGCATATGTGCGGGCCAACTTATTAGTTCTAAGACTAGACACATGCACCTGACATAGGGGCTATGTGTTGACGCCGGGACAGGATTCGTGGACTTCTCCGACAGCAAATCTGGTCAGGCGCGCGGTCGATCGGGGCACTATTTAGGAGGTCCAGCTCCGTGGTCTGAATCCGCCATAAGCACGGCGCAGCCGCTGTAGGCCGCCGCAATGTGCATGCGCGCCCTCTGACCCGGAAATGCGGAGGCCCGTATCTGCAGCTAAAGCTGTTATTCACAACGGGTCCCTACTAGCCCCCTGCAGGGCGATGAATATGGGACCTTTTGACGCCAGATTTTCTGGCGTGAAAGGCCAGATTTTTACGACGGCGTGGGGACAAAGTCCCTGAAACAGAGAATTCAGCCCATTATATGTAAGCAATATTCAGAGTTTTAAATTGGGAATATCTCTTATCTCCAACTTGGCCATATAAACAGCCATTAGGGATTCGTAATTCGTAACCCACTGATGTTGTTGGGCAATTATGCAGCATTTCCATTATTTTGTTATGAAGCCAAAATGTACTGAGGCAGCTCAGTAATTTATATCTGGCGTTGTTTCACCAAATGATTTTTCAGTCCAACTTCGAAGCACATATGGGAAAAACATAACTGTCCAGTCCAGATTGTAAAGTTAGAAGCCTTGGTTTGGTTCTTGTGTTGTACAGGCATACCCTCCTTGAGCCGCTTATGATGCTTACTCATCTTTCCTGAGGCTCACTCACTGACCCTCCTGCTCCCTGACCCTCCTGCTCCCTGACCCTCCTGCTCCCTGACAGTCCTGCTCCCTGACACTCCTGCTCCCTGACCCTCCTGCTCCCTGACCCTCCTACTCGCAGCTTTCTTTCTCCTTGATGCACAATCAATACGCTTGAGTCCACGTGGAGTCATATCGATTCAGCTTTAATCAGATAGAACTGTACCCAGCAGCGAAGTTACAGAAGTGAAGGCTGCTGGGGACGGCAAGGTTCTTATACCCCGCCTCTCAGGGCGGGGCTATGTACATTGCCCAATGGTAGACCCCGTGGTCTAGGAAATGGTTATTCCTCCCTCTGGTACCGCAATACCTGGTATTACCACATTCACCCCCTGTTAAAAAAAGAGCCAGGGGGGTGATGGCCAGTATTGCTGTCGCCTTTTTCTGGTAGGACCAGGTATTGCAGGTACCAAGCTATCGAGGGTTGCGGAGAAAGTTCTTGCGTTGTTAATTATTCTTCATGGTGCTGCAATCAGACGATCGGGCGGCCTGGTCGTCCTACTGGAGCGTCTAAGTTTCGGCGGCGATCCTAGTGAGGGCCCCGGCAGTAGTGACTCCGGGAACATGGTGTCTTCCTCCCAGGCAGTTTCGTCACCCCTAGTCGGCGCTGTAAGGTCGAAGGATGGGCAGAAGGAAGGGGTGCCTGTAGGGGGCGTCGATGCCTGCTCGGCTCTGGGTCGGGGTTCTGGCTGCAGTACTGACCCTCCGATCAGGTACGGGGGGGGGGGGGGGGGGGTGGCAGCGGCTCGGGCACGCGTGGTGCTCCGGCGGGTGCCAGGTCCCAGAGGGAGACCGTATCTTGGCGTCCGTCGGGGAATACTATGTAGGCGCACTGGGGCTTGGCATGCAGCAGGTGGACCATTTCGACCAGCGGGTCCGACTTGTGCGCCCTCGCATGTTTCCGCAGTAGGGCGGGTCCGGGTGTCGCTAGCCAGGTTGGGAGCGAGGTCCCTGAGGAGGACTTCCTGGGGAAAACAAGGAGACGTTCATGAGGTGTCTGGTTCGTGGTAGTACATAGCAGTGACCGAATGGAGTGAAGGGCCACTGGGAGGACTTCTTGCCAGCGGGAGACTGGGATATTTCTGGACTGAAGGGCCAGCAGGATGGTCTTCCAGACCGTTCCGTTCTCCCTTTCTACCTGCCCGTTTCCCCGGGGGTTGTAGCTGGTCGTCCTGCTCAAGGCGATGCCGTTGCTAAGCAGAAACTGGCGCAGCTCGTCGCTCATAAAGGAGGACCCCCTATCACTGTGGATGTATGCGGGGAAACCGAACAGTGTAAAAATAGTTTGGAGTGCCTTGATGACGGTGGTTGTGGTCATATCCAGGCAGGGGATGGCGAATGGGAACCGGGAGTACTCATCAATCACGTTAAGGAAGTACGTGTTGCGGTTGGTGGAGGGGAGGGGGCCTTTGAAGTCCATGCTGAGGCGTTCAAAGGGACGGGAAGCCTTGATCAGATGCGCCCTCTCTGGTCGGTAGAAGTGCGGTTTGCACTCCGCGCAGATTTGGCAGTCCCTGGTGATAGTCCTGACCTCCTCGATGGAGTACGGCAGGTTCCGGGACTTAACGAAATGGAAGAACCGGGTGACTCCCGGGTGGCAGAGGTCCTCGTGGAGGGCTCGGAGGCGGTCTACTTGCGCGGTGGCACAAGTGCCGCGGGATAGGGCATCAGGAGGCTCGTTCAGCTTCCCGGGACGATACAAGATCTCGTAATTGAAGGTGGAGAGTTCGATCCACCACCGCAAGATCTTGTCGTTCTTGATCTTGCCCCGCTGTGCATTATCGAACATGAAGGCCACCGACCGTTGGTCCGTGAGGAGAGTGAATCTCCTGCCGGCCAGGTAATGCCTCCAGTGCCGCACAGCTTCCAGTATGGCCTGGGCCTCCTTTTCGACCACGGAGTGGCGAATTTCGGAAGCATGGACAGTGCGGGAGAAGAAAGCCACGGGCCTGCCTGCTTGGTTGAGGGTGGTGGCCAGAGCTACGTCAGACGCGTCGCTCTCGACCTGGAAGGGGAGGGACTCGTCGATGGCACTCATCGTGGCATTTGCAATGTCCGCTTTGATGCGGCAGAAGGCACGGCAGGCCTCCGTCGACAGGGGGAAGGTCGTGGATTGGATTAGGGGTCGGGCCTTGTCGGCGTAATTAGGGACCCATTGTGCATAATAGCTAAAGAAGCCGAGGCAGCGCTTTAGGGCCTTGGGGCAGTGAGGGAGTGGGAACTCCATAAGGGGGAGCATGCGTTCGGGGTCGGGGCCTATGACTCCATTATGACTCCATTTCGCACTACGTAGCCTAGGATGGCTAGACGGTCCGTGCTAAACACGCACTTCTCCTTATTGTAGGTCAGAGTCAGGAGGTGCGCGGTCTGGAGAAATTTACGGAGGTTGGTGTCGTGGGCCTGCTGGTCATGGCCGCAGATGGTGACGTTGTCAAGATACGGGAACGTTGCGTGTAAGCCGTACCGGTCAACCATTCGGTCCATCTCACGCTGGAAGACCGAGACCCCATTTGTGACACCGAAGGGAACCCTTAAAAAGTGGTAGAGCCGCCCATCTGCTTCGAAGGCAGTGTACTGGCGGTCACTAGTACGGAGGGGTAGCTGGTGGTAGGCAGACTTGAGATCCACCGTGGAGAAGACTTTGTATTGCGCGATCCTGTTCACCAGGTCGGCTATACGGGGGAGGGGGTATGCGTCCAGTTGCGTAAACCAGTTGATGGTCTGGCTATAGTCTATGACCATCCTATGCTTCTCCCCGGTCTTTACCACCATTACTTGAGCCCTCCAGGGGCTGTTGCTTGCTTCGATGACCCCTTCCTTCAGCAGCCTTTGGACCTCGGACCTGATGAAGGTCCGGTCCTGGGCGCTGTACCGTCTGCTCCTGGTGGCGACGGGTTTGCAATCCGGGGTGAGGTTCGCAAACAGGGAAGGCGGGTCGACCTTAAGGGTCGCGAGGCCGCAAACAGTAAGGGGGGTATAGGGCCGCCGAATTTAAAAGTAAGGCTTTGTAGGTGGCACTGGAAATCCAGTCCTAGAAGGGTAGCTGCGCAGAGGTGCGGCAGCACGTATAGGCGGAAATTGCGGAATTCCCTGCCTTGGACGGCGAGGTTCGCGAGGCAGAACCCTTTCATCCAGAAAGGGAGATCCTTTGTTGGGTGGGGTAGGTGACCAGAAACAGCCCCTTACCGTGTCGGGGTGGACGAAACTCTCCGTGCTCCCGGAGTCGATGAGGCATGACATCACGTGGCCGTTGATGCCGATCGTCGTGGTGGCCTTTGCTAGCGTTCGGGGCTGACTCTGGTCCAGGGTGACGGAGGCCAGCTGCAGCAAGGAGTGAAGATCGGGCAGCGCATCATCAGCCGTGTTGGGGGCTTGAGGCCCCATCCAAGATGATGCCGTCCATGGCTCGCACATGGAGTCCGGTGACTCCGAGGATGGCGGCGGGGAGAAACAAAATGGCGGCGGGGAGGGACAAAATGGCGGCGCACTCTGCTCCCACGAGGCGGAGGCCAGCTGCAACAACAGGTTTTGGTCGGGCAGCTATCCGTGCTGGGGGCTTGAGGCCCCATCCAAGATGGCGCCGGCCATGGATCGCACGTGGAGTCCGGGGACTCGGAAGATGGCGGCAGGGAGGAGCAAACTGGCGGAGGTGGGCCTTGGACGGCGGGGACCCGCCAGAAAGACTGCGCCCCTGGGTCGGCCTTGGCCCTAGGGCAGGGGGGTGGAGGTGAGCGCTGGAGCGGGGCATGCCGCGGCGTTTTGGGTGGTGAGCGCTGGCCGGTCGGGGCCCGGAGCGGGGCGTGCTGCGTCGTTCCGGGTGCGCAGAAGACCGCGTCCATGACGCGGGGCGGGGAGAGGTGGGCGGTCGGGGCCTGGAGCTGCGGCGTTTTGGGCGGGGAGGAGTAAACTAGCAGCGCATGCTGCTCCAGTGTGACGGAGGCCAGCTGCAGCGAGGGGTTTTGGCCCGGCAGCGCGTAGCCCGCCGCGCTGGGGGCTTGAGGCCCCATCCAGGATGGCGCCGGCCAGGGTTCGCCCATGGGGTTCGGGGGCGGAGACCCCGACGATTGGGTCGGCGAGGGACCAAATGGCTGCGCGTACTCCTCCACCATGGTTGCCGTGGAGAAGAAAGGCTGTGGCAGTGACACTGCCTGGCAGGGCAAAAACTGCGGTGCGCGTTGGGCCGGCGGGGCTGGGAAAAGGGAGTGTGGCAGTGGGCCTGGAACGGTCGGGGCGTGGAGGAACGGCTGTGGTTGCGCGGCGGGCGGCTGAAGGAATGGCTGAGGGTAGTCGCTGGACACCGCGTTCACCGCACGGGCGAGGCAGACCGCGGCATAGTGGCCTTTCTTGCCGCACCCTTTGCAGGTGACAGTGCGGGCCGGGCAGCGCGCGTGCGGGTGATTCGCCTGGCCGCATAAGAAGCAGCGTTGGCCCGCGGTGGTAGCAGGGCGCCTTGCCGCACAGGTCTGCGGAGTTTGCGGGTAAGTCGGGGGGTTAGGCGGGTAAGTCGGGGGGGCTGCCGCGGCGGGGTGCCACGCAGCCCAGGGTGGGGCGGTGCACGCGGGGGCATAGCCAGGGCGTTTCTGTACTCCACGTCCATAGACCCTGCCAGGGCCCGGGCCTCGGCGAGGCCCAGCGTCTCCATTTCTAGCAGCCTTCGGCGAATATCGGGGGATATCATACCTGCCACGAAGGCGTCGCGAATTAAAAGTTCGGAGTGCTCGTTCGCCGTCACCGCTGGGCAGCCGCAGTTTTGGCCCAGCACGATCAGCGCCCTGTAGAAATCTTCTAGCGTCTCATCTGGGCTCTGCAGTCTCGTTGCCAGCAGGTGACGGACGTAGACCTGATTAAGTGGACGAATGTAGTGTCCTTCCAGCAGTTCCATGGCTTTATCATAGTTCGCCGCCCCTTCGATCAGGGGGTAGATCGCCGGGCTGACCCGCGAGCGTAGGAGGTGCATTTTCTGCCTTTCCGTGGGGGTGTCGGCAGCCGTCTCGGTGTAGCTCTGGAAGCATGCCAGCCAATGCTTAAAATCGCGGTGGAGTTTTCTGCGTGCGGGCTGAGCTGAAGGCACGCCGGCTTGATGCGGAGATCCATCCTTCAAAAGTACTTATCTGATTCAATTGATGCACAATAAATACGCTTGAATCCACGAGGAGTCATATCGATTCAGCTTTAATCAGATAGAACTGTACCCAGCAGCGAAGTTACAGAAGTGAAGGCTGCTGGGGATGGCACAGGTTCTTATATCCCGCCTCTCAGGGCGGGGCTACGTACATTGCCCAATGGTAGACCCCGCGGTCTAGCCAATGGTTATTCCTCTCTCTGGTACCGCAATACCTGGTATTACCACACTCCTCACTGCATTTCTCACTTGCCACCCCTCCTGTTCGCTGCTTCTGTTCCTGATCCTCCTACCCACCACCTCTCTCACTCCCTCATGTTCTTCCTCGTTGCCGACCAAGCGGTGAACGGGAGGATCGGAGAGGGAAGTAGCGAGTGGGAGAGTCAGCAAGCTGGAGGGAGGCAGCGATCAGGCAGGTTGATGAAAAGGAGGATTTGGGAGAGGAAGCAGTGAGCGAGAGGGAGCATTGGCACGTAGGAGGGTACGGAGAGAAGCGGTGAATTATTAGTGTTCCAATTGTTGAACTGTCTTTTTTTAGAACACACGAGCAAATAAACAACATTTATGGTCAAATTCACCTCATTCAAATCAGTTCCTTTTGTCTTCGTAACAACACAAAATAATGGAAATTCCTATATGATTCGGAGAGGCAGGAGTGTCAGTGTAATATCTCACCCTATGTGTTGTGAATTTATGATGATATAAAGGCACCACTCATTCATAAGATAAACAAGTTGTGGGTTCATTTATATATGAGAACATGTACACATGGCTCTAAAGCTTGAAGACACCAACGGTAGAGCTGTGTGTGTGTGTGCTCTACTCAAAATCAAGCAGCCCGCAGAAATGCTTGTCGGCACTTGGGAATTTGAAAGTTGCACTGTTGACTGTTTAATAAGGATGCCCTACACATGAAGACTGAGCTCTACTCATAAGGATTATCGGTTGTTTCAACTGCCAAACCGATATCACTAGTGTATCGCACCAGATCAGTCAGAATGCAAAATGTCTCCAGGTGAACAATTAGGATATAAATCTCGTGATTCAAATCCAAGAAGATATAGAGGAGAGATTAATTGCTAATGATCTATGTGGTACCATTTATTTTTCATCTTTGATCAGATAGGAATAACCCACAATAATCATAGTTGTTGTAGTAATTCATTGACTGTCACCTTCCTATTTAACCTGGAAACCTGCACTGTCCGGTCGGCTGTAAATCACTTTCTAAATTTGCAGTGATTTATATTTTGTTGTTTGGCTTCCTTTTCTTACGTTGTTGAATTTCCAGTCAGGCTATGGAGGTCTCTCTATGAATTTGGAGCACCACCTCCTGTAGTTAACTAAAAAAAATTAAAGACAGTATCAAATGTGAAGAAAAAGCATATAATGGGTGATAGGTCAGAAAAGAGGACAGCAAATAAAGAACAGCAAAGAATGACAAAATGATTAATAAGGAGGGCAATATTAGAGTGGGAGAGAAAGCTAGCGAGTAATATAAAGATGGAGAGTAAAAGTTTCTATCAATTCTGAAATAAGAAAAGGGTTAACAATGTGAACATTGGGCAGAGCTGCTCGCCACTGCACTTGAGATGCTCAAAATGTCTTGTGAGATCCAACAGAATCTCGTGAGACATCACAATCTGGATCTGGCCCTCATTGGGCATGACCCAGCATATTTACGTGATGTGATGAACGGTTACTGCCTTATCATCTTGTAAGGTGATGTTCCCTTTAAGACCAGGCTTGGAACCCTGGGGACTCCGCCTCTGGCTCCGCCCATCTGGGAGCCATACATAAAGGCCTGCCTCATGGTCTGTATAGCAGTCAGCTCTCGTCCAAATCTGTAGCATAGTTATTAGCCGAATAAAGCTTTCTTTACAGTTTAATCTCTAAGCATCATTATTGAGGGTACCTCAATTTATTAGGCTAAACTAGATTCAGGATGGACGCAGGCCTAAAACCAGAGAAGCTCAATCTGGAAGCACGAACGCCGGAGGCAAAGGAAATTTTTAAATATCGGCTGCGGTGCTTCGAGGCCTACCTGGACTCCGCAGAGACTCCCATCCTGGGGCCACGCAAGCTGCGTCTACTCCACGCCCGGGTGAGTCACAGAATCTCCGCCACGCTCGAAAAGGCGACGATTTATGAGGAAGCAATTGAGTTGCTCCGCAAGCGGTTTGTCAAACCCGTCAATGAGGTGCACGCCCGGCATCTGCTCTCTACCTGCCAGCAGCGCTCGGGGGAATCGCTCGACGAGTTTGTTGAGAAACTCACCGCGCTGGCCAGGGACTGTGACCATCAGGATGTGACAGGGGAAGTCCATATGAACCTGCACATCAGGGATTCTTTCGTGTCCGGCATCCGCTCGACCTACATCCGGCAGCGACTGCTCGAAAACGGGGCAAAAGACCTCCAGGAGACGCTAACGCTCGCCTCCTCGCTGGAGGTGGCCCGACATAACTTGGGTACGTACCCCGCGGACTCTGCCAGCCCCCCCCCGGACTTCCTCAGACTCGCCCGTAGTACAGGCCTGCGCCACGCGGCGACCCGCTCACCATGGGGGCACACCTTGCTAGTTATGCGGGCAGGGCCAGCACCCACGCCCACGCTGCCCAGCCCGCTCCGCGATCTGCAGCGACTGCGGGAAGAAAGGGCACTTTGCGAGGGTCTGCCTGGCCAGACCCAGGGGCCAGAAAAACAACGAACTGCCGGCCCGAAAATCAGGCTCTCAGGCCCGCAGGCCTCGCAATGCTGCTGCGCACCGACCCGACACGTCCTCTTCTGACGCGTCATCAGCCTCGTGCGAATCATGGGAGCGGCCATCTGGTCGGAGGCCATCTTCTCGACCCGACACGTGCGACCAACGGCAGCGGCCATTTTACGACTCCGACTACCCGCGACTGGGTGCGATCACCCTCGATCAAACTCGGCCAAAACACCTGCAGAACTCCATGATGCAGGTCCAGGTCAACGGGCACGACACTGCATGCCTCTTCGACTCCGGGAGCACGGAGAGCTTTATCCACCCTGAAACGGTAAGGCGCTGCTCCCTACGCACCCATCCCACATCCCAAACCATAGCCCTCGCATCTGGGTCCCACTCGGTACAAATCACGGGGTACTGTATGTGGTGTTGGGTGTTCTAACACACAGAAGAGCCAACACAGTTGCATATGGTACAACACTTGTTTATTTAAACTTGCTATTTACAACTTGGTCTTTGCACTCTGCACGTGGGGGGCTCCCTGCTTGTGGTGTTTCAACAGCTCTTTCATGCTTCCTTCTCCCCAGACCTACTGACCTCCAGGTGTCGTGCTCGTGCTTTTTATGTGGTTGGTGTTCTTGTCTGTGATTGGTTGTGGTGTTGTGTACTCTGATTTGCCTGTTAGTGTGTCCATCATGATGTGTGTGTTTGAATATCATGACATCCCCCCTTTTTACAAAGATATGTGCCTACGTGGTAATAAATATGATCGTGACGTGAGTGCATCTAAGAGTGTGTGTGTGTCGTGTGCAGCATGTGTCTATGACGGAACTATGTACATGGGGCGATGTCGAGTGCGTCACATGAATCCAGTTGTACCATAACATAACAGAAATGCGAACGAGAGAAGAAGAAAAAAAAATTTTGAACAGTTGTCCAGTCAGACGACATCTGGAACGATAAACAACAACAGGTTATCATGTAAAATTGTCCAACTTATTAAACATATGAACTGTATTATAAGTCCATTCTAATGGGTTTGCGACGAATTCGGGTTGACCGCCTTAAGGGTGGATCAAGAACCACCGGCTGCTGTGCAGGCATGGCCATGGGTGGCGATGGAAAGGGCGTGATGTGCGGCAGCTCCACAAAGTCATCCTCGGAAGCCTGTTGAGGATCTGGCGTGTTGTGTGGCTGTGAACGTGGAAGTCGGCGAAGGGCGCGCCGATTGCGGCGACGCACGGAACCATCCGGCATGCGAACCAGGAACGAGCGGGGAGCCACTTGTCGGAGGACTTCGGCCGGTGCTGACCAGCCACCATACGGTTGATGGACGCGTACTTTGTCTCCGGAGGACAGGGGGGGCAGGTCCGTCGCTCGTGTGTCGTACCGACCTTTCTGGCGATCACGCTGCAGTTGCATGTCCCGAAGAACCGCCTCATGGTCTGTTGTCGGTGCCAGGACGGAAGGTACCGTCGTCCTGAGGGAGCGACCCATTAGTAGCTGCGCTGGCGAGAGGCCCGTGGATAACGGGGCCGATCGATAGGCCAGCAAGGCAAGGTTAAAGTCCGATCCGGCATCAGCCGCCTTGCACAGGAGCCGCTTTGCGATGTGGACACCCTTTTCAGCCTTCCCGTTCGATTGTGGATGCAGAGGGCTGGATGTCACATGAGTGAAACCATATGCTGCGGCAAAGGACGACCATTCACGGCTGGCAAAACAAGGTCCATTGTCTGACATGACAGTCCTTGGAATGCCATGGCGAGCAAACGTTTCCTTGCAGGCCCCAATGACTGCGGACGACGTCAGATCATGGAGAGGCATGACTTCCGGGTAGTTTGAGAAGTAGTCTATAATAACAATGTAATCTCTGCCGAGCGCGTGAAATAGGTCAACACCCACCTTCGCCCAGGGGGACGTCACCATCTCGTGTGGTAGAAGTGTTTCCGGAGGTTGCGCCGGCTGAAACCTCTGACAGGTTGTGCAGTTGAGCACCATGTTGGCTATGTCTTCATTAATACCCGGCCAATATACCGCCGCCCGGGCCCTTCGTCTGCATTTTTCGACACCCAAGTGGCCTTCGTGTAGTTGACGAAGAATCATCTGGCGCACACTGTGTGGAATGACGATCCTATGCGATTTCATAAGGACCCCGTCTATATTGGTGAGATCATCTCGCACATTGTAAAACTGGGGGCACTGCCCTTTTAGCCACCCTTCCGTCATGTGGCGCATCACTCGCTGCAGCAGAGGGTCAGTCGCCGTCTCTGCGCGTATGTGGGCCAGACAAGGATCATCAGCTGGCATATTTGCTGCTGTCAGAGTCACGTGTGCCTCAATTTGACGCACGAACCCCTCCGCATCTGGTGGTGTGCTCACTGCTCGGGAAAGAGTGTCCGCCACTATGAGTTCCTTCCCCGGAGTGTAGATCAGTTCAAAATCGTACCTCCTGAGTTTGAGTAAGATGCGCTGGAGGCGAGGAGTCATGTCGTTCAGGTCTTTGTTAATGATGTTGACCAGGGGGCGGTGGTCAGTTTCGACCGTGAATCGTGGCAGGCCATACACATAGTCGTGGAACTTGTCCAGTCCAGTTAACAAGCCCAGGCATTCTTTTTCGATTTGCGCGTAGCGCTGTTCGGTAGGGGTCATGGCTCGTGAGGCATACGCAACCGGGGCCCATGATGACGTGCTGTCTTTTTGCAGGAGTACCGCTCCAATACCAGATTGGCTGGCGTCTGTTGAGATCTTTGTAGGGCGAGTCGCGTCAAAGAAGGCCAGCACTGGTGCCGTGACCAGTTTGTGCTTGAGCTCCTCCCATTCCTGCTGATGCGACTGGTGCCAGTTGAATTCCGTCGATTTTTTTACGAGATGGCGCATGTTTGTTGTATGAGAAGCCAGGTTGGGAATGAACTTCCCAAGGAAGTTGACCATGCCCAGGAATCTTAAGACAGCCTTCTTGTCAGCCGGTCGTGGCATGGCTGTGATGGCGCTAACCTTGTCTGCATCGGGACGGACCCCGGACCTTGAGATGTGGTCCCCGAGGAATTTCAGCTCCGTCTGGCCGAAAGCACACTTCGCACGGTTGAGACGCAGGCCATTTTGCCGTATGCGGGTGAAGACACGTCGAAGACGATGCATGTGTTCCTGCGGAGTGGTGGACCAAATGATGATATCGTCCACATATACACGTACCCCTTCGATGCCTTCCATCATCTGCTCCATAATGCGGTGGAATACTTCAGATGCCGAAATGATGCCGAATGGCATCCGGTTGTAGCAGAATCTGCCAAAAGGGGTGTTGAATGTGCATAGTCTTCGGCTGGCCGGGTCCAGTTGGATCTGCCAGAATCCTTTGGACGCATCCAATTTAGTGAATATGTTGGCTCGCGCCATCTCGCTGGTGAGGTCTTCTCGTTTTGGGATGGGATAGTGTTCCCGCATGATGTTGTTGTTCAGATCTTTTGGATCTATACATATACGGAGCTCGCCAGAGGGCTTCTTTACACAGACCATGGAGCTGACCCATGGCGTGGGCTCCGTGACCTTGGATAGGACCCCTTGGTCCTGAAGAATCTGCAGTTGTGCCTTGAGGCGGTCTTTGAGAGGCGCAGGAACCCTGCGAGGTGCGTGAACGACAGGGATGGCGTCCGGTCTGAGTCGAATCTTGTACGTGTGTGGCAATGTCCCCATGCCTTCAAAAACCTCCTGGTTGTGAGCGAGGAGGGAATGGAGATTCGCGTGGAACTCAGCATCCGGGAAGTCGGATATCTCATCTGGAGAGAGAGACATGATGCGCTGTACCAGGTGAAGGACCTTACACGCTTGTGCGCCCAGTAACGAGTCCTTTGATGAGCCCACAACTTCGAAGGGGAGTGTGGCCGTGTACCTCTTGTGAGTCACCTGTAGCTGGCAAGATCCTACGGACGGGATAACGTTCCCGTTATAGTCAACCATCTTAAGCCGGGATGGTGTGATGAGTGGTTTGACCTTCATGGCCTGGACTGCAGAGTAAGCAATCAGGTTGGCGGATGCGCCGGTGTCCAGACGGAAGGCGACGCGCGATCGGTTGACCGTCAGGGTGGCACACCACTCATCGTCTGGATTGATGGCATTGACCTTGTTGACATCAATGACGGCAACTCTGAAGTCATCCTGGTCATCTGCATCACTTAACTGGAAGTCTTGATGCGTGGGCTGGACGGTCCTGACTCGTGTGCGAGGTTGTCGAGGATGCGCCGGATCCATGGGTTGAGCCGCACGACAGCGGGCTGCGTAGTGGCCTATCATGGCACATCTGTTGCACTGTTGGTATTTTGCAGGACATTGCCCTTTTAAGTGTAGACCTCCACACTTGCTGCACGTCATGACGTCACGGCGTTCGTTGCGCCACTGCGCATGCGCAGTGCGATCTTGCGGTGGGCGCGCCTGCGCAGTGCGTCCCTCGTTGTGGCCGTTATTCTTGGCGCGCACCTGCGCGGGAGACCGCGAAAAGCGCGGGAAGCGGCCGCTGTCGTCCGGGCCGTGGGGCGGGAAGAAATCGACGGCCTGGATGCGTTCAACGTCGTGGGCGGCCTGGCTTGCCGATTCGACGGCTGGGGACCCCCTCCGTGCCAACTCGGACGCCTGAAATCGGGCAAAACGGCAGGTAGCATTTTCATGGAGGACACAGGCTTCCACAGCAGACGCTAAGGTGAGGCTCTTTATTTTAAGAAGCTGCTGGCGTAGGCCACTGGAGGCAACGCCAAAAACAATCTGGTCCCTGATCATGGACTCTGTGGTGGTGCCGTAACCGCAGGACTGCGCTAGAATCCGGAGGTGCGTCAAAAAGGGTTGAAAAAGCTCCTCCTTACCTTGCAGGCGTTGCTGAAAGATGTATCTTTCGAAAGTTTCGTTTACTTCAGTTTGAAAGTGCTGGTCCATTTTGAGGATGACCGTGTCATATTTGGCCTGGTTTTCGCCTTCCTCGAACACCAGTGAATTAAAGACATCATTTGGGTGGGGGCCTGCGTAGAAGAGGAGCATTGCAATCTTCGAATCATCCGAGACATTCTGTTTTTCGGTGGCACGGATGTACAGGTCAAATCGCTGCCTGTAGAGCTTCCAGTTGGTGCCTAGGTTCCCCGTGACTTGCATCGGCTGCGGTTTGCCGGTGTGGTCCATGTCCAGAATGGCAGGTTGGTAGGCAGGTATCGATCCACTCCTGTACCATGTGGTGTTGGGTGTTCTAACACACAGAAGAGCCAACACAGTTGCATATGGTACAACACTTGTTTATTTAAACTTGCTATTTACAACTTGGTCTTTGCACTCTGCACGTGGGGGGCTCCCTGCTTGTGGTGTTTCAACAGCTCTTTCATGCTTCCTTCTCCCCAGACCTACTGACCTCCAGGTGTCGTGCTCGTGCTTTTTATGTGGTTGGTGTTCTTGTCTGTGATTGGTTGTGGTGTTGTGTACTCTGATTTGCCTGTTAGTGTGTCCATCATGATGTGTGTGTTTGAATATCATGACACTGTATTGCGGATCTCTCGATCCAGGGTGCCAAATACACCCGTTTCAAATTTTATATCCTCCCTCACCTCTGTGCCCCCCTGCTGCTCGGACTGGATTTCCAGTGCAGCCACCGAAGCCTGACACTGAGGTTCGGCGGACCCTTGCCCCCCCTCACGGTGTGCTGCCTTGCGACACTGAAAGTCGCACCCCCCTCGCTATTCGCTAACCTCACTCCCGACTGTAAGCCCGTCGCCACCAGGAGCCGGCGCTACAGTGCCCAAGATATAGCTTTTATCAAGTCAGAGGTCCAGCGTTTACTGGTAGAGGGGGTCATTGAGGCTAGCAACAGCCCTTGGATAGCGCAAGTGGTGGTAGTCCGGTCCGGGGAGAAGAAACGGATGGTCGTGGATTATAGCCAGACCATAAACCGATTCACGCAGCTGGATGCGTACCCCCTTCCTCGCATCGCGGAAATGGTAAATCGGATCGCCCAATACCGAGTCTTTTCCACGGTCGACCTCAAATCTGCCTACCACCAGCTCCCCATCCGACCAAAAGACCGCCTCTATACTGCCTTCGAAGCAGCCGGCCGGCTCTTCCACTTCCTCAGGGTCCCCTTTGGTGTCACAAATGGGGTCTCCGTCTTTCAAAGGGCGATGGACCAAATGGTGGACCAGTACGGTTTGCGGGCTACATACCCGTACTTGGACAATGTTACCATCTGCGGCCATGATCAGCAGGACCATGACGCTAACCTCAAAAAGTTCCTCCAGACCGCCCGAGGGCAAATGCGTTTTCCACACCACCCGGCTGGCCATCCTCGGCTATGTCGTGGAAGACGGGGTCCTAGGTGCCGACCCCGACCGCATGCGCCCCCTTAAGGAACTCCCTCTCCCCTGCAGCCTCAAGGCCCTCAAACGGTGCTTGGGGCTTTTCTCTTATTATGCCCAGTGGGTCACCAAGTATGCGGACAAAGCCCGCCCACTCCTAAAGACCACCACTTTTCCCCTCTCGGCTGAGGCTCAATTGGCCTTCAACCGCATCAAGGCCGACATCATCAAGGCCGCCATGCACGCGGTGGACGAAACCATCCCTTTCCAGTTAGAGAGCGATGCATCAGACATCGCCCTGGCTGCTACCCTCAATCAAGGAGGCAGACCAGTAGCGTTCTTCTCCCGAACCCTCACCTCCTCCGAGATTCGACACTCTGCAGTCGAAAAGGAGGCACAAGCCATTGTGGAGGCTGTGCGGCGCTGGAGACACTACCTCGCCGGTAGGAGGTTTACCCTCGTCACCGACCAACGGTCGGTCGCCTATATGTTCGATAACACGAAACGGGGCAAAATAAAAAACGATAAAATTTTGAGGTGGAGGATCGAACTCTCCACCTACTCGTACGATATCAAGTATCGTCCAGGGGAGCTCAACGAGCCCCCAGATGCCCTGTCCCGCAGCACATGCGCCAACGCGCAGGAGGACCGCCTGCAAGCCATCCACAATGACCTCTGCCACCCGGGGGTTACCCGGCTCGTCCATTTCATCAAGTCCCGCAACCTACCTTACTCAACCAAGGAGGTCAAGGCCATGGTCAGGGCCTGCCAGGTCTGTGCGGAGTGCAAACCGCACTTCTATCGGCCAGACAAGGTTCGGCTCGTGAAGGCCTCGGGCCCCTTTGAGCGACTGAGCGTGGACTTCAAGGGGCCCCTCCCGTCCACCAACCGTTATGCCTATTTCCTCACCGTGATCGATGAGTTCTCCCGTTTCCCATTCGCCATTCCCTGCACCGACATGACCTCAGCCACGGTGATTAAGGCACTGCACAGCACCTTCACCCTGTTCGGTTTCCCTGCTTATATCCACAGCGACCGGGGTACATCGTTCATGAGCGATGAATTGCGTCAGTATCTGCTCAGCAAAGGCATCGCCTCGAGCAGAACGACCAGCTATAACCCACGGGGAAACGGGCAGGTGGAGAGGGAGAACGCGACCGTGTGGAAGGCTGTCCTTCTGGCCCTGCGGTCGAGAAGTCTCCCAACCACCCGCTGGCAGGAGGTCCTACCCGATGCCCTACACTCCATTAGGTCACTCCTCTGCACGGCCACAAATGAGACCCCTCATGAGCGATTGTTTCTCTTCCCCAGGAAGTCTACCTCCGGGGTCTCGCTTCCACCTTGGCTGACGGCTCCGGGACCTGTTCTTCTCCGGAGGCACGCGAGGAGCCATAAAACGGACCCCCTAGTTGAAAAGGTCCGACTGCTCCACGCCAACCCCAGTTACGCCTACGTGGAGTACTCCGACGGCAGGCAAGATACGGTTTCCCTCCAGGATCTGGCGTTCGCTGGATCCTCCACCACAGACACCCCTTCCCGTGCCGCTCCCCTGCAGGACCCGTCGCCACCTACAACACACCCCCTTCCGGCCCTACCACCCGTTGGTGAGCTCCTACCGTGCGCCCCCCCTTTACACACCCCGCCGGCGCCGGCTCCGCTACCCCCGGCCCTGCCTAGTTTTTCTGCCCCGACCCGGACCGAAGCTCCGACCGCTGTGCTCCCGGATGTGCCCTCAACCGGGACGTCCGTGCCCGCCGCACCACCGCCCGAACTGAGGAGCTCAAGGAGGACGATCCGGCCGCCGAGACGGATGGACCTATGATGGCACTTCACCCCCGCCGGACTCCTTTTTAAACAGGGGGTGAATGTGATGAACGGTTACTGCCTTATCATCATGTAAGGTGATGTCCCCTTTAAGACCAGGCTTGGAACCCTGGGGACTCTGCCTCTGGCTCTGCCCATCTGGGAGCCATACATAAAGGCCTGCCTCATGGTCTGTATAGCAGTCAGCTCTCGTCCAAATCTGTAGCATAGTTATTAGCCTAATAAAGCCTTCTTTACAGTTTAATCTCTAAGCATCATTATTGAGGGTACCTCACGTGAGCTGGATTCGCCGGAGTCTCCCGGCGCCAGGTACTCAATGGCTGTGCCTGTGAGAACTTGCCAGGGTGCCATTTAAGACTGTCCACACAAATGGGGAAGGTCTCCCAGGCCATTGGCAGGGTGGCACTCGCCCAGGCACTGGGGCACCTTGGCACGGTCAGCCTGGCACCCTGGCAGTACTACTATGCCTGTGCAACCCTGGCACTATCCGGGTGAATGGGTGGTACTGCTAGGCTGGCAGGGGCACTGCCTGTGTGCCAGGCAGGCAATGCCAGGGTGCCCAGGTGCCACATTGACATTGCCAGGGATCTGACCGAAGGGCCTTATTAGGTAGGGGGATGGGTGAGGGGCTGTTCCTGGGAGAATTATCCAAGTTGAGGGGAAGAAGGGATTGGAAATGGTGGAGGGAGGAGAGGGATCGAAAGCGGGGATCCTGCAAGGCGGGGAGGGGGGGTAGGTCGGGGCAGTCAGACAAAATGGCGTCCCCATCTGTGAGGTGAAGCTTGCCAGCAGAAAATCCCTCTGAGTGCGGCCTCAGTGGAGAGAAATAGCCCGAGGCCCCCAAAAAATGCAACGTGCCGTTGAACACGGCTATAGCCGCAGATAAACATCCCTCTAAGCACGCCTGAAACCGGACATAGACGTTTTTCAGGTGAATCGCGCCCAGAATATTCACTCGAAGATAAAAAGAGGTAACAAGACTTTCGATCTGTATTATTATGTGAGCATAGGTCTGATGATAGTGTGTGATCAGAACTCAAAAGCAGGACTGCTCCAAGTCTTTAAAGATCAATATGGTCACTTGGAAAATCAGTACCGTCACTTTACACCCAACCGACACGGCCCCTCTACCCCCACCCCAGCAAACCCCTTCCACTTACTGCATTCGACATGGGGAAAATGTTGGCCGGCATTCACCGATCCTGCGTCGGGTCGGAGAATCGCCAGGGGGGGGGAGGGAGAATCGCGCCACGCCTCTCCGATGCCGGGCCGCAGATTCTCCGATGACCGGAGAAGCGGCGCCCATCGTGCCCACGGGGTCGCCGCCACGCCGGTCGGGGGCCATTGAAAGCGCCTCCCCCAGTGATTCTCTGCGCCTCGACGGGCCGACTGCCCGCTGAGTTCAACTGAGTCCCACCGGCGTGGGGTACGTATGGTCCTCGGAGTTCTGGCTGTGGAGCTGTCTTGGAGGGGAGGTGTGAGGATCCAACTCTGGTGCCGGCCTCCACGGTGGTCAGGTCCGCGAGTGGGGCCTATCGATCGGCAGGCGGACTAATTCCAGGGGGGCCTATGTTCCTCTGCGCCAGGCCCCTCTAGGTCTCCACCATATTGCCCGGGGTTGGCGCTGAGACAGCAACCCACACGCATGCGCGGACCCGTGCCGGCCGTGGTGCGCCGGCTTTCGAGCGGTGGAGCAGCAGACAGCAGTCCGGTGCCGTACTAGCCCCCTAGGAAGGGGTGAATGCCTGGGCCTGGAGGCCCATCGCCGCGGGAGTTGCTCCCGCCGGCTCCCTAGCTTTCATCTTAGACATCAGCTACCAGGTGGGGTGTCATTCTCCGGCCCCCCGCCGGGTCGGAGAATGGCCGTTGGCCGCCGTGAATCCCGCCCCCGCCCCCGCCGAAGTCTCCGCTCCCGGAGATTGGGCGGGGGCGGGAATCCGGCCACGCCGGTTGGCGGGACCCCCCGCTGGATTCTCCGGCCCGGATGGGCCGAAGTCCCGCCCAGGAATTGCCTGTCCCGCCGACATAAATTAAACCTGGTATTTACCGGCGGGACCAGGCGGTGTGGGCAGGCTCCGGGGTCCTGGGGGGGGGCGCGGGGCGATCTCACCCCGGGGGTACCCCCACGGTGGCCTGGCCCGCGATCGGGGCCCACCGATCCGCAGGCGGGCCTGTGCCGTGGGGGCACTCTTTCCCTTCCGCCTCCGCTACGGCCTCCACCATGGAGGAGGCGAAAGAGACTGTCCCCACTGCACATGCGCGGGAAACTGACAGCGTCCGCTGACGCTCCCGCGCATGCGCTGGGAAACTGACAGCGGCCACTGATGCTCCCGCGCATGCGCCGCATTTCCGCGCCAGCTGGCGGGGAAACAAACGCCATTTCCGCCAGCTGGCGGGGCGGAAATCCCTCCAGCGTCGGCCTAGCCCCTCATTGTTGGGGCTAGGCCGCCAAAGATGCGGAGCATTCCACACCTTTGGGCCGGCGCGATGCCCGTCTGATTGGCGCCGGCTTTGGCGCCAGTCAGCGGACATCCCGCCGTTGGGGGCGAATTTCGCCCCAGAAACCTCAGATTGTGTACGACACAACTCTTGTCCCATGTGACGGAGCTCATGTGATTGTTCCTATGTGGGAAGAAAGGTTATGATAAACGATTCCTTCCTAGTCGATTCAAAATGTTGAGCAAAGGTTTTTTTTAACTCAGTGTCAATGCAGGTGGGAAAATTGGTGTGCTGCTCACCAGCTCCACTGCCAGCTTTTCCCACAATATTTTTTGAAACTCAGTTGAAAAAAATGCTGGAGGCAGGTAGGTCCCACGATGTCACACGAGTGGGGCCATCTCTGAATGGGGCCACCCCGGCTGTAACTTAAGCCTTCACGAGATTGGGGAGCCATTTTTACATGGCGTCCCGATCTAATAAAAGTAAAAATAAAATTTTTACTGAATACATCGCGGGCCGGAGAATTCGGCCCATTGAGTCCCGCCGGACCCCACCATTCTCAGAGACGGGCGGCGCGACTCACGTCACGCCGGTTTTTGGGGGGTGGGAGAATTCGGAGGCTGGCGTGGGTGGGATTCACGCCGACCCCCGGCGATTCTCCGACCCGGCGGGGGTTTGGAGAATCCCGCCCAGGGTTTCAATGATGCAGAGAATAGACAATATTGTAGACATGAAATTAGGCAGTGGTAGCTGAGGCGAGGAGGAAAGCTCAGTTCAGGATCAAACAGGGCATTGAGCAATGATTTCTTAAAAATCTAGTTGTCGTGTGTGGCCATTTTTTTGTGCGCTGTCACTTTAATTTTTATTTGCTTGTCTTCATTATTTATTCAAGAACAATTCCTGCACGATGCTTGTTCAGCTGTTTGCACGTCATTGTACCAGTACAGCTTATAGCTAGGCTTGTCGGGATGGCCAATAAATGCTGGCCGAGCCAATGAAGCAACATCCCTTGAATGAATAAAAATCAAAGTTTTCACACTACAATGCTTAATGTGTAGTTATGGAGTATTGAGTATTGTGTTAATGCTGTTAGGTGTCCAGACCAGAACCCCTAATCTTTTTTTGAGATACGAGACTAGAACCCAATTTTTTACTTCATGAAGAAGAGTCTATCTTCCCAGTACTTTTCTTAAGTCACCCGCTCTACGGCGTTGTGGCACGATGCAGCAACCCTATTGCGCCCGGTGTAGATCCGACCAAACGGGTGAATCGAGTGCCAGCCCCGAATCCACTCCGGGAATGAAACTTTGCATGTTTCACCCAACTCGTTCTGCCCGAAGCAAACTAGATCTCTCCCTCACTGTGATCCAGATCTGAATACTTAAATGATACCTAGGGCTTATTTAAATACCCGGACGTCGGATTCATTCGATGACCGGAACTCACTAGAAACACCTGCGAGCCTTCACCAGGGTGCTGTTTAGTACTGAACCACACAAATGTGGACCAGTCATAGTGGCACTTGCCAGTTTTTCCCAGGCCACTTGAGACCCACTGTTGGCCATGGACAGGACAGAGTGGCACCCTGACACTTTCCAAGGAACTTGGGCACCTTGGTACTTCCAGCCTGCTACCCAGCCTGTCAACCGGGCACCCTGGAGTGTCACCCTGGAACTTCTCAGGTGTCAGAGGAACTGCCATGGTGCCAGTCTGGCGGTGCCTGGGTGCCTGTTGGCGCTGCCAGATGCCGGGCCCAATGGGGCCTTCCCAGGTAAGGGGGTGGGGGGGATTCTTGGCGGCCTCCCCAAGGTTGGGGGAGGTGAGGGATGGGTCAAAAGAGCACGACGGGCCTGAAAGGGAGGGAAGAAAGATTGGGCTGCCGGACAAAGTGCACCCCAATCTGCAACTCACCAGTAGGAAATCCCTTCTAAGTGCGGCCTCAGCGGGTAGAAACTCCCCGAGGCCAAAAAAACCCAGCAAAGTGCATTTGGATAGCAGGATGTTTCATGGCACGGCAACCGTCGAGAAACACGCCGCTATTCAGCGGACTTGAGTCAGCTGAATCGTGCCCTGTGTGCCCAACTTTATTACAATGAAAACATCTAGGGTGGGATTCTCCGTTCCGCCAGCCCCACTTTCCGGCACGGCATGCTCCCGCCGGCAGAACGATCCTCCATTCCGGCAGTCAGCCAATGAGATTTCCATTGTGGCCATCCCCACGCCATCAGGAAACATGCGGGCGCGGATGCGCTATCGGCGAAGCGGAGGATCCCGCCAACAGAGAATCCCGCAGTTTTTCTATCCCTCTTTCACTCTCATAGATTTCCCTTTCAACCTGTGGTAAAGGCTCTCTAATACCTGTAATTCATCTCTTTTGCTTATTTCCCCAGTTTCTCTCCTTCACAGACTGAGGATGATATCGAAAACCAAACATCGATTTGTGCATTAATTCTAAATTGGCTGCTATTTCTACCACCTATCTTGCCCTTCCACATCTTGCCTTTCACTACTGCAGGAAGTAATTTTTTAAATTCCTCCAGAATAATCATTCCTCTAAGAACTTCATGCGTTAGGTCTATATTTAATGCTCGTACCCCACTTATCAAAATTGTTTTGATTGCTTCTTTCAAATTCTATGTATATTTGACATGGTTCTTTCCTTACATTTCGAAACCTCTGTCTATGGGCTTCTGACACTAACTCATATGCACTTCTGGCTTTTCTCACCTCATCATAATCCATAAATACCTCCTCTGGCAATGATGCAAACACTTCACTGGCGCGACCTACTCATTTTGATTGAAACAACAATATCCACATGGTTTTGGGCAATTCAATTGTTTAGCTACTTTCTCAAAAACAATAAAAATGTCTTTGCATGTTTCTCGTCAAACCATGGCAGTGCTTGAACATATTTAAACTTATCCCCACTAGGGTTTGGACTGGGAAGGGTTACTCCCCCTCTTGACTTTCCTCAACTCCTGCCTTAAATTCCAACCTTTTAAGTTGATGGTCTCTCCCTTTCTCCTTTTCCCTTTCTTTCTTTGCTAATCTTTCTATTTCCACAACAAGTTTCCTCACCTCAATTTCCTTTTAAGAAACCTCTTTCTCTTTCGTTTTGATGCATTTCTAATTGTTTCATTTGTAATTGAATTTGAGCTTATTCCACTGATTCTTGCCATGACCCGGAATATGTATCTGGCATCCCTTCCAAATGTAGATGTTGAGCGATCACCTTAATTATCTCTACTTTCCTCACCTGCAGATAAATTCAACTGCAACTTGCCTCCAATTCCAAAAGTTTTGTCTGAACCACCTTTTGTAACCCACCTGGATTATTTCTTCCACACCCAGGAAACTCTTAACCTTTGAAAGAGCCATTTTATCAGTCAGGCCCTATTAAAGTGAGAGTATTAACACCTGAAAGCAACAGTTCCTCACACTCAATGTCTTTAGATTCAACAATCCCAAGCCTTATAAGGAATTATACTTTTTAAATCCCGGCAAAAGAACCCCCAATTATTATGGGCAGGATTCCCTATACCGCCAGCCCCATTTTCTGGTGCGTCGTGCCCCCACTGGCAGTGGGATTCTCCATTCCCGCAGCTGGCCAGTGGAGATTCCCATTGTGGACCACCTCATGCCATCGGGAAATGCTTGGGTGTGGGTGCGCTGTCGGTGGGGCGGACAATCCCGCCGAGGGAGAATCTCGCACTATGGGTGGGATTCTCCATTCCCCATTGCCAATATCGTTTATCTTGTTTATCTTGAAAATGTCTTTGAGAGACAGATACTTCTTCAGAACCAACCTGTCCAGCTTTGTGTTCCAGAAACAACTCCCAAAAATCCATGATTCTCTCCCTTTTTAATCCCAGCAAAAATACTAAATGTATACTTTAAAATATGAAAATGCCTTGTATTGACCACACCTTCCCCCTTAAAACAAAAATGGACCAGCAATATGAAAACTGGCTTCATTTTCCAAAGTATTTTCAACTTAACATACTATTCATGAATAATCCATTATAAAATGCATATCTTGTCATAATCATACATGCAAATTTAACATCAGTATAGTCCATTTTAACTTTCTTTCTCAAGATTTTTCCTGGTCCAAAAGCTTTTGAACATCAACGCCATGCTATTACCTCCTTAAACTTTATTTCCAACATCTTTGTCTTCATCTCTAGCTCTTTCTCTTGAATTCGAACCAGAGTCTGCCCATTGCAGAATGTGCTACCATTTCCCAGACATGCTTTTGGTAAAATCGGAGTCAGAGGTATTGGTTTCCCTTGTAAATATCTTCTCCAAAGATGTTAGTATTCTATATGTAGGTCACATCTCAGCCTGATTCTTTCAGTCGCAAAAATTTCTCCCGACTTTGCTCTTGATTAGGACTCTGACACAACAAAATCGATCGCTTCCTATGCCTCAAGGAGAATGCTGTACTTCTTTATTATTGAATGTGATATGAGAGTCATTTTGTGCCAAAGAAATACATAATTTTCTTGAGAACTGCCTGGAAAGAAGCTTTTTTCCAGTCGTTCTGGCCCTTTCCCATATTCTGGGGGTATTGCATACCTGAGTAGCCATTTCTCCATTATTAATCCAACTAATTGATTCTATAATTCAAACTTCTCTTGCGGCAGTTCTGCTACAACATTGTGTAACTTTCTCTCCCAATCATTTGTTAAAGAATCAACACCCAACTCAATCACCTTCATCAACTAAACAATTTGGCTCTTTTAACTTTCTTGGATAACATGTGATTCAAGAACCAGGCTTTGAACTCTCCTTTACAGCTTCTTAATCATCTCCTCTGCTTCCTGTTCATTTCTGTAGAGCATCATTAGCTCTTCAACCTCCTTTTGAACCTGTGCCAAATTGAGTGCATTCAGTCTATGTGGGTGTAGTTTAATTGGAACAGGGCCTCCTACATCCACAGCATGTGTAATCATCTTCATACTTCCCAACTTGTTCATATATATATCTCTATGTGATTGTAATAGCTCTTTCAGGTCACACTGATTTTCCTCTGGAAGGTAACTCAGGTAATCCCAATTGCTCATTACTTCCTCATTGTCCAACCTAATTTGCGGAATGTTGAATTCAGGATCCTCTGGATGTATCTCTTCCCCCTGAGTTATGACTGCTAACACATTCTCTTGCTTTTCTTCCCTATCGAAATAGCTTTTGAGCATATTACCAGGACATGTGTGACATGTACGACAGTAGTCAATTACATCCTTATGAAGTCCAGGCCAATAAAAATGTTTTTGTATTTTCACCTGAGTTTTCCTTACTCTTAAATGCACATTGAAACCTCATGCACTTCTCTCAACACCTCCTTTCTGTGACCCACCAGTGATATAACTTGATGAACTTCGGCCCATTTCTCACCTGCCTGAATATGTGAAGGTATTCACTTTCTCATTATTTCTAATGTACTGACACTCCAGTCTACACTCAAATTCAATTCCTGTGTAGGTTTTCTGATGCAATTGTTTTATCTCTGAATCCTTCTGTTGTAACTCTACCAACATTCCTAAATTAAATACATCAGCTTCATCCTCCACCCGCTCTTGTTCTTTATCAACAATCTGGTTAAAGATTGTTTCTGATAACTGAACCTCAGCCTCCCTATCTTTACTCCTTGATTTCTCGTCCTCCTGTTTTAACCTACGGCTTTGTAATCTTGTTGCCACACAATCTGGAAACAACACAGGATATACGTTTTGCAATACTTCAGTTATTTGACTTTCCACCACCTTTTCAATCACAGTACGCATCACTCCTACCTGTGATCCAGCTATACTGTTACCCAGGATAAACTGTATCCCTGGAAATTATGGGCTGGGTCTCCCCTATTGGGATTCTCCATTGCACTGGCAGGCCGGGTATTTCCCGACGGCGTGGGATTGTTCACAATGGGTAACCCCATTGGCCGGCTGGCGAGACATCCCGGGGGCGCGCCACACCTGAAATCTGGTGCGGCGGGATGAAGAATCCTGCCCTATATATCTCTATTACTTCCACCACTACTTCACCATTTTTCACCGGACTCTCTAACTTTACGTCACATATTGGTATACTCATCACTTCACCATGAATTCCACATATTACCACTTTTTCTGGCAATACTCATTCTAAACTGCATAGCTCCTTATCTCTAACCATTAAAGATTGTCTTGCTTCTGTATCCCTTAAGATTTTAAGCTCCTAACCTACTCCACCTTGTACACATGAGTAAATCACACCCTCACCAATAAAGGACACAATTTAATCACTGTGTTGCATACTGTGAACATTGGAGCATGCCGGGTGAATAGTGGGAAATGGCAAAATTGAGATACGTGCCAGGCATGAACCATTTTGCAATTCAGCCGGCCCACTCCCAATGGTGAGTTCCGGATCTTGCCCCAAAATGGCGAGAATGTCAGTAATGCTCATTTGCATTCATTTCAATCTGATTCGTAAGATTGAAGTTGAATGCAGCGGCCTTCAGGAATTACCCAACTCCCTAGCGAGAAATCACACAGGCATCATTTAGTACTCCTTTTTAAAAACGTGAAGCTGGCGCGATGGCTTCTGCGAGCAAGTGAGGAAGTGAGTAGCCACTTCCATATATCCCTACTTGTATCTCTCTCTCTCTCTCTCTCTCTCTCTCTCTCTTTCCCTTTCTTCCCTAGATAATCTTTTCATTTCCACATCATGTTTCCTTATTTCAATTTCTTTTTGAAAAACTCTTTCACTTTCTTTTTGCTGCATTTCTAATTGTTTAATTTGTAATTTCATTTTAGCTAATTCCACTAATTCCTGTCATGACCAGGCTGTGTTTATAGCATGTCTTCCAAATTTAAATGCTATGCGATAACTTCAGTTATCTATACTGTCCTCACCACTGCAGATTTTATTATTTTCATGCTTGAATGGATCACAAGTATCCAGCTGTGAAACTCACTGCAATGTTTATAAACATCTAACTATGATTCACAGCTCTTAAACCACATTAAAGACAGCTAAGTGCTCTCATTTCCTCTTTTACGCTGCAGAAACTCTTAACTTGATCATACGGTATAATAATAGGCAGTATTAATAATAGGTAATAATAATAGACAATATCATAAACAGCTGTTTAAGCGTCTCCATTTATTGTCTCCTGGTATGACACCCTGGGCGAGTGCGTAGTGAATTCCAGCCCCTCTTTATCCGGAGTTGCAACACAATTGAATTAATCAATAATTCTAGAAAAATAGTCTTTGGCCCTTCGCTGCCCAATAATTACAGTCACCAGGTTCGTAACTGTAAACACAATTACTTTTTGTTAATGACAAGAACTGTAATGTAATATGCAGCAATACAAATGGTTAACTATGATCAAACTCCCCATTGTAACATACCCCCCACCCTTGATACACACACAAACACACACACACAAGACAGACATGTACAGAGGGGAAGAAAGGGGTGAAAAATCATAGGTAAAAGGATAAAAGAACCTTTGTTTCAGATGGTGTTTTTAATACCTTATTCCTCTTCAAACTTTTCTTTCAGTTTGAGGTTTCACTGTAGATTCATTAAGAACTCTGTAGTTTCAGAAATACAGCAATCACAGCCTTTCTGGAGAGAGTGAAAGAGAGCGTGAGAGAGAGAGTTGTCGGGTCAGATTCTTTGATTCTGAGGCAAAATTCGAAGGATCTGTGGCATTTTACACCTGCGACTGTTGAAGGGCTAGCAGCCATCCATGTCAAACCACTAGCCTCTGCGAAATAGACGGGCGTCGAATGGCCGGGTCCATGGCCGCACATGCGCACGGCGATGACCTGCATCAGTTGCGCCGTAAAACATGCCATCGGCCGTGCGTGGACCCAACCTGCCAGATAGTGTCCCCCAGCTACAACTTCGCCCTCCAGCCAGCAGCACAGCTCCCGCCCGACTGTGGGTTCCTGCACAACTGAGACCATGAGTGAACCGCGCCATCCTGAACGCTACAGATCGGGGGCGGAGCACTGGGGGAGGGCAATGGAGAATCCTGTCCCTTATCTTTGTTTGCAGCCTATAATGGTTTCCTTGTACATTCGTCCATTCACATTGTCTGCAGATTCAGGAATACAGCACTCACAGCCAGATAGGGAGAGAAAGCAGAGCCTTGTATTTCTGTGTCTAGAACTCAACTGCTCCGTCAGGTCTCTGAGAACCATTCCACTGGGATAGGATCAATTCAGAACCTGTTACTAGGGAGAGTAAGGCCTTTTGGCCCAATTTATTGGTCCCCCAGTCAATCAATCAAACTGAGTCCCACCCCATCTCTTTCTCTGGTGCTGAAAGGTCTTTAGCTCCTGTTTAAACTAGCAGAGACTAACACTTCTGAATTCCTCATTCTCTTTGCTGCTTGACTAAAAGATGGATGTCCATTAGTCACCCATCGATCAAAAATGATAACAGCAGACTAAAAGAAAAGGGAGATAAGGGAATTAATAGGAAGGACTCTAATGCTGCACCAACTCTTTTGATGAAGGCTTTGTGTATGCAGCTGGAAATAGTAAATTACAGGTGGGTGCTTTCTAATTCACTTGATTCTTATGTAATATAAATTCAATGTGAAGTCAACTCTAAAACTAAGCTGTTGGGATAACCTCTGGAAGTGTGGGATGAAGAAACAGTCATAGAATCTCTACAGTGTAGAAGAAGGCCATTCAGCCCATTGAGTTGTGTCATGGGAATGTCCCTTTAAGAACTGTTTGTCTTCTCAAATGGCTGCAGTGATGTCATTGTGTGGGTGGAGCTGGGTGGTGGCTTTAGTTTTTACTTTCATTTTGAGCTGGAAGCTGTTGGTGGCTCTGAGTTTTACTTTCGGTTTAGACAGTTGGAAGCTGGATTCAGACAAAATAATGTTCTCTGGTCTCTCTGCAAGTTAAAAGGCATCTCCAGGTCACTTTATAATTTCAAAGTAATACCTGTTTTCTGTAAGGAATTCAAACCTACTGTTGTGTGAAAAGGGTGTTTTGGTTTATGGATGTTGTTACGTGGGTAAAAACAGTAAAGTGAATTTATTAAGGGTTAAATATAGATTACTGTAGCTGGATAGGGTATTTATGTTTGTAGTTGATAACATGCTTACTGCGTGTGTTTATAAAATGTTAACTGAATTCGTAGAATAAACTTTGTTTTTGATTTAAAGTGCTTTCGGCCTTCTGTTGAATACAGCCTAGAAAGTAGGCCCTTATGCTCCTCATAACCAAAATCAAGAAACAGTTGTAGGTCAGGTGAACTCCATGATATACTTTGGTGTTCTCTAAACCTTGGGCCCATAATTGTCGGCACCGATCTTCCGAAAGAGCACCCTACCTATGCCAGACCCCTCCACAGGCCCATCCCATAACCTCACCTAACCTGCACATCTGTGGACTGTGGCAGGAAACTGGAGCACCCGGAGGAAACCCATGCAGACATGGGGAGAGCGTGCAAACTCCACACAGACAGTCACCCAAGGCTGGAATTGAACGTGTGTTCCGTGGTGCTGTGTGGCAGCAATGCTTTTTATTTTATAGATTTAGAGTACCCAATTATTTTTTCTCCAATTAAGGGGCAATTTAGCGTGGCCAATCCACCTAACCTGCACATCTTTGGGTTGTGGGGTGAAACCCACGCAGGCATGGGGAGGCAGCAATGCTAATCACTATGCCACCGAGCCGCCTCTAAATGATTAACAAAGAGAGTTGACACAATGCAACTATTGAGGCATCCAACTAAAAACATGTTAGTTTGTTTTTTGTGAGGGGCAGGAAGCCTGTACCAATACTTTGGGCGCGATTCTCCGAGGCCGCGCTGGTTGGGAGAATCGCCGGCCGAGCCATTATATCGCGCGACGCCGGTCCGACGCCGTCCCGCCATTCTCCCAACCGCCGAGAACGGCCCCGTCGAGTTCTGCGGCGCGCCAGCCGGAGAATCGCCCGAGACACCCACGCCAGGTTCCCGCCGGCACCGTCCATACCTGGGGCGAAATTCTCCCGAAACGGCGCGATGTCCGCCGACTGGCGCCCAAAATGGCGCCAATCAGACAGGCATCGCGCCGTCCCACGAGCTCCAACATTGAGGGGCTAGGCCGACGCCGGAGGAATTTCCGACCCGCCAGCTGGCGGAAACGGCCTTTGTTGCCCCGCGAGCTGGCGCGGAAATGACATCTCGGGGCGGCGCAGGCGTGGGAGCGTCAGCAGCCGCTGACAGTTTCCCACGCATGCGCAGTGGAGGGAGTCTCTTCTGCCTCCGCCATGGTGGGGACCGTGGCGGAGGCGGAAGGGAAAGTGTGCCCCCATGGCACAGGCCCGCCCGTGGATCGGTGGGCCCCGATCGCGGGCCAGGCCACCGTGGGGGCACCCCCGGGGCCAGATCGCCCCGCGCCCCCCCCCCAGGACCCCGGAGCCCGCCCATGCCGCCTTGTCCTGCCGTTCAAAAGGTGGTTTAATCCACGCCGGCGGGACAGGCAATTTATCGGCGGGACATCGGCCCATCCGGGCCGGAGAATCCAGCGGGGGGGCCCGCCAACCGGCACGACCCAATCCCTGCCCCCGCCGAATATCCGGAACCGGAGACCTCGGAACCGGCGGGGGCAGGATTCACGGTAGCCCCCGGCGATTCTCCAACCTGGCGGGGCGTCGGAGAATGACGCCCCTGGTTGCTGTGTGGGAACGCTGGGGGGAGGTCAGCCTGTGGGGAGGGGGGGGAGGGGAGGGGTTCCTTCACCGGGGGGGGGCATCCGATGGGGTCTGGCCCACGATCGGGGCCCACCGATTGGCGGGCCGACCTCTCTAAAGGAGGACTTCCTTTTCTCCGCCGATGCGCAAGATCCATCCGCCATCTTCTTGCGGGGCGGCCTCGGGGTGGACGGCAACTGTGCATGCGCGGGTGACTTCATTTACGCAACGCCGGCCGCGGCATTTACGCAGCACCGCTTTTTACGCGGCGCCAAGGCCTAGCGTGCATAAAATACGCGACCTCGCTCCAAGACCCCGGGGGCGGGAGAATAGGGGGCTGGGAGCGGGATCCGACGCCGGAGTGAAACACCATGGTCTCCAATATGGCGGAGGCGGAAGAGACCCCCTCCATTGTGCATGCGCGGGGATGCAGTGAGCGGCTGCCGACGCTCCCGCGCATGCGCCGCACGGCAAAGTCAGTTTTGCGCCAGCTGGCGGGGCACCAAAGGCCTTTCCCGCCAGCTGGCAGGGCGAAAATCAGTCCGGCATGGGCCTAGGGCCTCAAGGTGAGGGCTCGGCCCCTCAAGATGCGTAGGATTCCGCACCTTTGGGACGGCGCGATGCCGGACTGATTCGCGCCGTTTTTGGCGCCGGTCGGCGGACATCGTGCCGATTGCGGAGAATCCCGCCCTTTGTCTCCCTTTGGGAGAATCGCGCCCTTTATGCTTTTCTTTCAAAAGCCCGGTCAAGTTGGATGTAGCTATTGATGGTGAGTTTTAAGATTCCGTTTATATATTCAATCCTTGGTACATTTTATGGGAAAAAAAATAAGATTACCTCTGGTCAGAAACATCTCACAGAGGAATTCTGGCAGTGGAAAATCCTGGGAACCAGTCAAAGCAGACTTCTGTGATTTTTTATTTATTGCAGCAATGAAAGGTAAGTTTTATTGGTTCCAAATGTAATTTCAGAACAACTTCATAACATCAGTAAAGTTTACTAAAATGACCTTTATAATAAATCACCACTCAGGAGAATCTGTCTTATCATGAGAGAACGTAAGGGGTGATTCCTCAATTTAATGGTACCAAAGTGGGTATCACAATCATAAGGCTGAATTTTATGCAGGAGACTATTGCTTCTCCCCCCCCAAAAGTAAAGGTCAGGAGCAAGACTGCCTCCATATAGACAGCTCAGCCTGCAATAATTTGCAGCCGTAGGGCTTGATGTCGGCCTTTTGTTCCCATTGGAGACAGGACTCTGCCTCTGAGAGCAGTGGTCACTGTTAGTACTGCAGGCAGTTCCTGAATAAGAGCCTTGGGTCGGAGAATCGACGGAGGCTGGCGTGAATCCCGAATATCCGGTGCCGGAGACTTCGGCAACTGGCCAGTTGGCGGGCCCCCCCCGCTCGATTCTCCGGCCCGGATGGGCCTAAGTCCCGCCGCTAAAATGCCTGTCCCGCCGGCGTAAATTAAATCACCTACCGTACCGGCGGGACAAGGCGCCGCGGGGGGGGCCTCCGGGATCCTGGGGGGGTCGCGGGGCGATCTGGCCCCGGGGGGTGCCCCCACGGTGGCCTGGCCCGCGATTGGGGCCCACCGATCCGCGGGCGGTCCTGTGCCATGGGGGCACACTTTCCCTTCCGCCTCCGCCACGGTCTGCACCATGGCGGAGGCGGAAGAGACTCCCTCCACTGCGCATGCGCGGGAATGCTGTCAGCGGCCGCTGACGCTCCCGCGCATGCGCCGCCCGGAGATGTAATTTCCGCGCCAGCTGGCGGGGCACCAAAGGCCTTTTCCACCAGCTGGCGGGGCACTAAAGGCCGTTTCCACCAGCTGGCGGGGCGGAAATTCGTCCGGCGCCGGCCTAGTCCCTCAATGTTGGGGCTCGGCCCCCAAAGATACGGAGCATTCCGCACCTTTGGGGTGGCGCGATGCCCGTCTGATTTGCGCCGTTTAGGGCGCCAGTCGGCGGACATCGTGCCGTTTCTGGAGAATTTTGCCCCTTGACACAATTCACACCTCTTTAACCTGGGGTTACCCCATCTCTGGATCTGTAAAGATTTAATCATCTGCTAATGCTCACATTCCAAGCATTGTCTGGCATCTTTGAATCTGTCTATATATACAGAGCATACCTCTTCATTCACCTGAGGAAGGAGCAGCGCTCCGAAAGCTAGTGACATCGAAACAAACCTGTTGGACTTTAACCTGGTGTTGTAAGACTTCTTACTGTGAATAAGAGGAGCAGTGGAGACCAGACTTATGGGTAAGTCTAGGCTTCAGTGGGGCTTGGCATGACTTGCTGGGCTGGGGTGGAGTGGGGGACGGGTGCTCCGATGGGCTCCGGGTGCCTGAACAGTAGACATTCCCACAAACTAACCACAATACCACCAAGGTGAGCTGACTATATGGAGGCAGTCGTCCCCATGAGCTTTACTTTGGAGGGGGAAAGTCCACAGCCCCCTGCATAAAATTCAGCCTTATGATTGTGATACCCACTTTGGTATCATTAAATTGAGGAATTCCCCCTTCCATTCTCTCATGATAAGACAGATGCTCCTTGGTGCCGATTTATTACAAAGGCCATTTTAGTAAACTTTATTGATGTTGTAAAGTTGTTCTGAAATTACATTTGGAACCAGTAAAACTTACCTTTCATTGATGCAATAAAAAAAGAAGTCTGCTTTGACTGGTACCCAGGATTTCCCACTGACAGATTTCCTCTGTGAGTTGCTTCTGACCAGCCGTAATCTTAATTTTTCTCCTTCAAAATGTACCATGGATTTAATATATAAACGGAATCTTAAAACTCAGCAGCAATAGCTACATCCGACTTGTCCCAGCTGTTGAAAGAAAAGCATAACGTATTGGTGCAGGCTTCCTATCCCTCACTAAAAGCATACTAACATGTTTCGTAGTTGGATAGTTCAATAGTTGTATTGTGTCAACTCTCACTCTGTTAATCTTTTAGGGACACCTGGGGCAAAATTCTCCGTAATCGGCGCGATGTCCGCCGACCGGCGCCAAAAACGGCGCGAATCAGTCCGGCATCGCGCCGTCCCAAAGGTACGGAATCCTTCGCATCTTGAGCGGCCGAGCCATAACCTTGAGGGGCTAAGCCCACGCCGGACTGATTTCTGCCCCGATGCTGGCGGGAAAGGCCTTTGGTGCCCCGCCAGCTGGCGTGGAAATGACATGGCAGGGCGGCGCATGCACGGGAGCGTCAGCGGCCGCTCACGGCATCCCCGCGCATGCGCAGTGGAGGGGGTATCTTCCGCCTCCGCCATGGTGGAGACCGTGGCGAAGGCGGAAGGAAAAGAGTGCCCCCATGGCACAGGGCTGCCCGCGGATCACCAGATCGCCCCGCGTCCCCCCAGGACCCCGGAGCCCGCCCGCGCCGCCTTGTCCCGCCGATAAGAGAGGTGGTTTAATCCACGGCGGCGGGGCAGGCATTCCAGCAGCGGGACTTCGGCCCATCCGGGCCGGAGAATCGCCGGGGGGGGGGGGCCGCCAACTGGTGCGGTGCGATTCCCGCCCCCGCCGAATCTCCGGTGCCGGAGAATTCGGCAAACGGTGGGAGCGGGATTCACGCCAGCCCCCGGCGATTCTCCGACCCGGCGGGGGGTCGGAGAATCCCGCCCCTGATGTGGGCCTCAATTGCAGGAAATATGCCAGCACTTAAGGATAGGTACATAGGAATTAAGAGCAGGAGTAGGCCACTCGGCCCACTCCTGCCATTCAGTAAGATTATAGTTGATCTAACCCACATTCCTATCTACTCCTGGGCCGAAATTCTCTGACCCCCCGCCGGGTCGGAGAATCGCCGGGGGCTGGCGTGAATCCCACCCCCGCCGGTTGCTGTATTCTCCAGCACCGGATATTCGGCGGGGGCGGGAATTGCGCCGCGCCAGTTGGCGGGCCCCCCCCCGGCGATTCTCCAGCCCGCGATGGACCGAAGTCCCGCTGCTGTCATGCCTGTCCCGCCAGTGAGAATCAAACCACCTCTCTTACCAGTGGGACTAGGCGGCGCGAGTGGGCTCCGGGGTCCTGGGGGGTGCGCGGGGCGATCTGGCCCCGGGGGGTGCCCCCACGGAGAGATCTTGGGATTCATGTCCACAGATCTCTGAAGGTTGCCACTCAAGTGGATAGAGCCTTGAAGAAGGCCTACAGTGTGTTAGCGTTTTGTGATGAACGGTTATTGTATTCCTTACCCTTATCATCATGTAAGGTGATGTGCCCTTTAGGACCGGGCTTGGAACCCTGGGGGACTCCGCCTCCTGCTCCGCCCACTTGGGAGTCGTATATAAGGGGCCGCCTTGCAGGCAGCACCCAGTAAGCACCCGTCTCGGCACCAGGCTAGTTCTTAGCTTATTAAAGCCTTCTTTACTGTGTTACTCTCTCTAGCGTCGTTATTGAGGGTACTACACATTTATTAACAGGGGGCTTGAGTTTAAGACCCGTGGGGTTATGCTGCAACTGTACATGACCCTGGTGAGACCACATTTGGAGTATTGTGTGCAGTTCTGGACACCTCACTATGGGAAGGATGTGGAAGCATTGGAAAGGGTTTAAAGGAGTTTTACCAGAATTCTGCCTGGTTTGGAGGATAGGTCTTATGAGGAATGGTTGAGGGAGCTACGGCTTTTCTCATTGGAGTAAAGGAGGATGAGAGGCGACTTAATAGAGGTTTATAAGATGGTGAGGCGGATAGCTAGAGTGGACGTTCAGAGACTATTTCCTTGGGTGGATGTAGCTGTTACAAGGGAGCATAACTATAATATTCAGGGTGGGAGATATAGGAGGGATGTCCGAGGTAGGTTCTTTACTCAGAGAGTGGTTAGGATGTGGAATGGACTGCCTGCTGTGATAGTGGAGTCGGACACTTTAGGAACTTTCAAGCGGTTATTGGATAGGCACATGGAGCACACCAGAATGACAGGGAGTGGGATAGCTTGATCTTGGTTTCGGACAAGACACGGCACAACATCGAGGGCCGGAAGGCCTGTTCTGTGCTGTACTGTTCTATGTTCTATGTTGTAAGTCACCTCTTACATTTCTAAACTCCAGTGGATGTGAACTTAACTTCTCCAATCTTTCCACATAAAACAAACCACCCATTCCTGGTATTAGCCTTCTAAAACTTTCCTGAACTGCTTCTAATGCGTTTTTATCCTGCCTTAAATAGAGAGACCATTGTTGTGCACAATACTCCAGATGTGGTCTCACCAGTGCTCTGTACAACTGCAGCATAACCTCTCTACCTTTGTAATCAATTCCCTCACAATAAATGATAACATTCTATTTGCTTTCCTAATTACTTGCTGTATCTGGGAGGAGGCCCTTAAGTGGCCGAAATTGGCAATTGTGTTATATTTTGTAACTTTTGAATTCCTCACTTCCCCTGTTTCACTTAAGGTATATGTCCATTAAGTATCCATGGATCAAAATGTTAACACAAAAAATAAAGAAAGGGGAAATAAGGGAATCAACAGGAAGAGCCCTTACATATCTCCTTTCCTAAAAGGAATGAAACATCAGGGCACAGATGTTTTATTATGGGGTATGCAAGACATAAATCACAAACACATATCCATTCATTCATCCGCATTATTTCAGTTCCCTTCCCAGTGTCCACATTGGTAATTAGTCAGCTCTTAAATCCATGAAAAAGCATCCATTATCACAATATCTTTTCCGGGGATGTGTACAATTTTGATATTTAACTGTTGTAATAATAAACTCCAATGGAATAATCTTGCGTTCCGGATTTTAAGCCTTTCTATAAACACAAGTGGATTATGGTCTGTGTAAACCAAGCTTTGTTTATTGTCATGCCGGACATATACATCAAAATGCTGAAGGGCTAGTTTCAATGTTAAGGCTTCCTTTACAAAGGCGGAATACTTTTGTTGGCACAAACTTAGGGTTTTAAAAAAAATCCCACTGGTCTCTCTTCCTGCATCATCGTCATATGGTAGCCCTGCCCCTAACCCCTAGGTCATGGGCAGCAGTGGCCATTTTGAAAGGGTCTGGAAAAGTCCGCAGTGGCCAGCACTGGATTCACTTACTAACATGGCGTTCAATCCCCAAACTCTACTTTAGCATTCTGTGGGCAACACCATGTTTGCTTGTTTTTCCGCAACATATCCAACGTACACAGTATTTCAGTCTCTAACTGAGTCAGTCTCCGTGGTTTTAATTGCTTTGTCGGTTCAGAGTTTCCTCTGTCTACATCATGATTCGTTAACGTAGTGCACCCTGGTGTTTCCACCCTGGTGTTTCCCTACGGATCTCTATATTTATTTATTCAGTACCTTTATTAGATCTTCTCTCTGTTCTTCTTCTGCTGATAGGTTTGCACCTTTGGTTCTAGGACCATTTAGTAATACGGACTGAAACAATTTGAGATTTCCAGATTTCAACTTTCCTTCTTTCCTTTCAGATATATCAAGGTGAAGTCTGTGGCTAGGAGTGTCCATGATGGGTGTGTCGAATTGAATAGACATTGTTCCTTTACATGGTGGGAGCCTGCAATTACTTTTCACATCATTATCAGAATCAAAGGAGAGCACTTTGTTGGTTCCATGAACTTTCTGATATTTGTTAACAGATGTGGTTGCAGAACCACCACATGGTTCTTCCTCCACCTTCCTCTTCATTTTCAAAAGGAATTGATCATGAATAATTTAATCTGCTTTGCTTTTTGCCTACTTTACCTTGAAAAGGCACCGAGGGCCTTTTAAAGTGATGTGGGTTAAGCAGCAGTTTGCTCGCCGTCACTTCACAGTCATTACTGTTCTCATCCTGAATAGTTGATGCCGTGCTACAATTTATATTTTCCTTCAAGACAGGCAAGTTCTAGGAAATATTTATACTTAAAGTGAGTGGCAATGGTGTTACTGCAAGAGGCTGCAACAAGTTACTTTTGGGAAAATCCAATTCACTTTATTCTTCCAAATTGCTGTCTTCTTCCTTAGCTTTGCCATTTGTTCAAGATCAGTTTGTGACAGGTCTATTCGTTTATCGATTCTTCATCATCAGAATCCAATTTGGATTCAGAACTCTCATCTGAATTTTCATCACTGTTATTATTTTTAGATTCAGACTCTTCTTTCTTAGAATCACCTTCAGCCTTGGATTTCTCAGAATCTGGTTCTCTACTAGTTCTCTGGTAAACATCTGTGAGGAATTATTTTCGCAGAGATAATTTCATCAGTATCAGCAGAATCACTACCTTTGACATAATAATAATCTTTATTAGTGTCACAAGTAGGCTTACATTAATGCAATGAAGTTACTGTGAAAATCCCCCAATCGCCGAACTCTGGCGCCTGGTGTGGTACACTGAGGGAGAATTCACAATATCCAATTTACCGAACAGCACGTCTTTCAGGACTTGTGGGAGGAAACCAGAGCCCCCTAACGAAATCCATGCAGACACGGGTAGAATGTGCAGACAGTGACCCAAGCCGGGGATCGAACCCGGGTCCCTGGCGCTGTGAACCAACAGTACGAACCACTGTGCTACCATGTGTACTTCAACATTTCTTTCTTTGAGTCATTTAATGCCCAATGAGTTTTACTAATTCCCACATGTCCTGCCATTGGTATCTCATGCGCTATCCGCAGTACCTCTCTTGGACTCTCTGTAGTCATGGGTGAAGCTACAACCTTCACACCTGTCAAATTATTTCCCAAAAGTAATTCTACTCTATCCATTGCTAACCCCTGAACCACTCGGACCACTATTGGACCTGACACTAAATCACACTCCAATTGTACTTTATGAAATGGAACCAGGATACAATCTCCACCCATCCCCTTCACTAATACCTCAGCTTTCATTGAACTCTCTGGAAGGAAATCCAAATTAAATTAAATGAAAATCGCTTAATGTCACAAGTCAGCTTCAAATGAAGTTACTGCGAAAAGCCCCTCGTCGCCACATTCCGGCACCTGTTCGGGGAGGCTGGTCCGGGAATTGAACCCGGGCTGCTGGCCTTGTTCTGCTTTACAAGCCAGCTGTTTAGTCCACTGTGCTAAATCAGCACCACTTTGGTTCCCTTTTCAGAATCCCTCTCCAGTAAGAGAGTTTGAGGGGTATCACGGTGGCCCAGTGGTTAGCACTGCTGCCTACAGCGCTGAGGACCTGGGTTTGATCCCGGCCCGGGTCTTTGTCCGTCTGGAGTTTGCACATTCTCCCCGTGTCTGCATGGGTTTCAGCGCCACAACTCAAAGATGTGCAGGTTAGGTGGATTGGCCACGCTAAATTGCCCCCTAATTGGAAAGAAATAATTGGGGACTCTAAAATTATATACAAAAAGAGAGTTTGAGTAGCACCTGTGTCCCTTAAAATAGTTATGGGTTTGGCAATGAGGAAAATGGAGTAATCTTCCTCTCAGACAAAAACCCTGTCTATCGCTTATGTACTTCATTGATCATATTGCTCCCACAGCAGTGTTCCCCTTAAGTCTCCAAAGTCCAGTTAGAGCTACAGTCTGCCCTGTAGTATTTTCCACTTTGGATCCCTTTTCAGAATCCTCCTTATGAACTCCATCAAGTCCCATGGGCTTTCCTCGCAACTTCCAACATGCTGACGAATGTGACCCACCTTATTACAATGATAACACCTAGGCTTTTGAGTCTGACCTTTACTTTCAGTACCTTCCTTCCTGGTCTGAGGACAAGATCTCAGAGGATTCCCAGCTATTCATTCCTTACCTTGGCTACCTGACTTCCTTTCACTCCCCCACTTCCTAACCTTTTCAAATTTATGGGGGTGAAGGAACAAAGGTTTAAATTTATGGATCGGCTCATAATTGTCAAGCATTATTGCTGGCTGTCTAGCAGTCTTCGCCCTTTGGCCTTCAACATGGGTTCTCAATACCATAGTATGTAGGAGCAGAATTAGACCATTAGGCCCATCGGGTCTGCTCCGCCATTCGATCATGGCTGACATGTTCCTCATCCCCATTCTCCTGCCTTTTCCCCATAACCCCTGATCCCCTTATTAATCAAGAAATCTCCTTATTAACCAGATTTGTGCTTGAGGTGCTGTTACTCACAGAGCTACAGACCAAGAGTTGGAAGGTGAATTAGACAGAGTAGTTATTTCTTAGAACATAAGAACTAGGAACAGGAGTAGGCAATTTAGCCTCTCTCGCCTGCTCCACCGCTCAGTAAGATCATGGCTGATCTCATCATGGCCTCAATTCCATCATCCTCCCTGTTGTCTGTAACCCTTCAACCCATTATTGAATAGAAATTTGTCTGACTCCTCCTTAAATTTACTCACTGTCCCAGCATCCACTACACTCTGGGTGAGCGAGTTACACAGATTTACAATCCTTTGGGAGAAGTAGTTTCTCCTCATCTCTGTTTTAAATTGGCTCCCCCTTATCCGGAGACTATGGCCTCTCGTTCTATAATGCTCCACAACAGGAAGCATCCGCTATCTGAGCCTCATAGGTTGTTTCAACTCCCAATGTTCATCAAAATTGTTCTGTTTAATCCTTGCGAATTCGGCTTAAGTCTGTCCCGGCTGCCTCCTTAAATTCGAAAACTTTTGCCTCCATGCCTCGGGAACCAATTTATATGCACCCAGAAGAGCCTTTTTACCTCGTTGTAATTCTTAGACACCCCCGTCTCATAGGGAAGCATAAACCTCCTGGGCACTCCATCAATTAACATTGGGTTGCTTTTGATCAAATGCCCTAAAAATATTTCTACTTCCTTTTCTTCAAATTTCGGGAGGGCCAGTATCAATTTCAATATATCGTCACTGGGTTCCATCCTAGGATTAAGCTGCCCTTTAGCTCCTGATAGCTCCCTTTTAATTTCCAGTGCCTTGAACTAGGACTCTTTTGCTTTTTCCTCTCTCTCTAATTCCAACCTCGTCATTTCAATTTTCATTTGAAAAGCTTTATCCCTTTATTTTTACTGCATTTCTATTTCGTTCTCCATTCTTTTTAATTCCCACTCAGGGTCAAACTGCAACCGTATTCTCTCCAGCTCAATTTTCCCACCAGAAAATGTCTTTGCTGCTACACTACTTCATGGGCTGTCCTGTGCTTCTAACAGACCCAAGTATTCAACGAACATAGCATATATCTCTGCCTTCCTAGCTTTAGCTGATACCTCTATTGTTAATTTGCCTACCAATTCAACTGGCTTTTCTTATTGAAGCCCCTTTTGAAAATTCAAAGTGCCCAATTCCATTTTTTTTCCAATTAAGGGGCAATTTAGTGTGGCCAATCCACCTAACGTGCATATCTTTGTGTTGTGAGGGTGAGACCCATGCAGACATGGGGAGAATGTGCAAATTCCACACGAGCAGTGACCCGGGACCAAGATTGAACCCGGATCCTCGCCCTGTGGGGGCTGGAGTGCTAACCATTGTGCCACCCCAATGCCCTTTTGAATAAACCAAAGACAAGTTGCCCACCTGAAGAAAATCCTTAGCAGCCTCCAGAGCCACCCTGTTATATCAATACAAACCTGGGGCGAAATTCTCCGTTATCGGCGGAAAGTCCGCCGATCGGCGCAAAAAATGGCGCAAATCCGACTTGCGTCACGTCGGAAAAATGGGTCGAAAGTCTCCGGCCCAAAATGGGCTAGCAGCGACGTAACGGGATCCGCGCTTGCGCACGTGGTTCACGCCGTGCAGCGTCATACGCGCCGCACGGCGTGACGGCTCATAAGGCCGCGCTGCTCCCCCCCACCCGACCGGAACACCCGACCGGAACACCCGACTGGATGGCTGGACGCCGCTCAGCACCGAGGTTCGAGTCACGGGATGTGGAGGCGCCCCTGGACGCGGTGGAGCAGAGGAGGGACGCCCTGTATCCCGGGCACGGCCGCAGAGTTGCCCCACGCCACAGCCGGCGTCTGTGGAGGGAAGTGGCAGAGGCCATCACCGCTGCGGCCCTGACACCACGGACAGGCACCCAGTGCCACAAGAAGGTGAACGACCTCGTCAGAGCAGGCAGGGTGAGCCTCCCCATATCGCCCCTCCCCATATCCCCCTCCCCCATATCCCCATCCCCCATATCCCCCCTCCCCCATATCCCCCCTCCCCCATATCCCCCCTCCCCCATATCCCCCCTCCCCCATATCCCCCATATCCCCCTACCCATATCCCCCCTCCCCCATATCCCCCCTCCCCCATAACCCCCCTCCCCATATCCCCCTCCCCATATCCCCCCTCCCCATATCCCCCCTCCCCCATATTCCCCTCCCCCATATCCCCCATATCCCCCCTCCCCCATATCACCCCTCCCCCATATCCACCCTCCCCCATATCCCCCATATCCCCCCTCCCCATATCCTCCATATCCCCCTCCCCATATCTCCCCACCCCCTCCCCATATCCCCCCTCCCCCACATCCCCCTCCCCATATACCCCCTCCCCCATATCCCCCATCCCCCAAATCCCCCCTCCCCCAAATCCCCCCTCCCCCAAATCCCCCCTCCCCCATATCCCCCCTCCCCATATCCCCCATATCACCCCCTCCCCCATATCCCCCCTCCCCCATATCCCCCATATCCCCCCAACCCATATCCCCCCTCCCCCATATCCCCCCTCCCCCATATCCCCTCTCCCCATATCCCCCCTCCCCATATCCCCCCTCCCCATATCCCCCCTCCCCCATATCCCCCTCCCCATATCCCCCATATCCCCCTCCCCCATATCCCCCCTCCCCCATATCCACCCTCCCCCATATCCCCCATATCCCCCCTCCCCCATACCCCCCTCCCCATATCCCCATATCCCCCTCCCCCATATCCCCCCACCCCCTCCCCATACCCCCCCTCCCCCACATCCCCCTCCCCATATACCCCCTCCCCCATATCCCCCATCCCCCAAATCCCCCCTCCCCCAAATCCCCCCTCCCCCAAATCCCCCCTCCCCCAAATCCCCCCTCCCCCATATCCCCCCTCCCCATATCCCCCATATCACCCCCTCCCCCATATCCCCCTCCCCCATATCCCCCCTCCCCATACCCCCCCCATATCCCCAAGTGAATCCAGCCTGAACCTTAGCCTCTGCAATGCACGCGCAACCGATGGCGTGCATTCATATACCTGCCTAACAGTGTTGCCTTTTACCCCTGCCACCACCCCCCCCCCCCCCACAGGAGAAGCATGCACACAACAATAGGGAGCATGTGAGGACTGGAGGAGGCCCCGCTGATGAGAGGCCACTGTCCGAACACGAGGAAAGGGCCTGGAACTGGCTGGCGGACCTGAGGACCGGGAGGTTGCTGATGCAGAGGTCGGGGGCGTACTAGCAAGTGAGCCACCGACAGCCCGTCCCCATATACCCCCTCCCCCATATCACCTGATCACTGCCTGATGTCTAACCATGCATGCTTCAACGTGTATCGCAGGACCAAACGTCCAGGCACCCATCCCCGCAGATGCAGACCGCCCGCAGGATGACGCTCGGAGGCCAGGGGAGACAGAGAGACCCGGACCCTCCAGCATGCGACGCCCGCAGGATGCCCCTCGCATACCACGGGAGACAGAGAGACCTGGAGCAACAGGGAGACGACACCGCTGCCACGTGCGGGAGCGACCACCCAGAGACGAGGGTGGCAGCCACAGGCCCCCGTCACATCCGAGCCAGGACACCACTACCCAGGACACCACTACCCAGGACACCACTACCCAGGACACCACTACCCAGGACACCCCTACCCGGGACAGCACTGCCCAGGACACCCCTACCCGGGACAGCACTACCCAGGAAGACGAAATACCGGACAGTGACTCGGAGTAGATGGGTGGAGACGAACCCCCATCCCAAAGTGCCATGGACTCAGAGTGGGACGAAGAGCAGGACACAACGCCACTGCTGTCACCAACAACCTCCACCATCGCAGAAACACTCACCTTGGTTGGGCACTTTTGTGATGAGGCGTCTGCTACACTCACTGGTGCGCACGACACAGCCGTCCCAGTACAGCAGGTGGAGGTAGGAGCAGCAGAGGGGCTGGGCGGTCGGAGGCCACCCCAACCCAAGCGAACATCTGCCGCCCAGATGGATCCCGGGTTCCTGGAGTTATCACACCCACACATAGATCCGATGCAACCACCGACCCGGAGACGAGCGAAGAGGGTGACGGCCGGCTTGCGGCGGCTGCAGTCGCAGGTGGAGGAGTCCACCCGCGTCCAGGAGCTGGGAGTGGTGCCGGTCATGCGTGCCACCCAGGCTGACACCGCACGGGTGGCGTACGCGGTGGAGGCAATGGGTGCGACGGTGTCAGACATGGGGAACGGTTTGCGAGGCCTGGGGCTTTCCGTGCAGGCGGCGTCTGTGGCCCAGGACATGGCTGCCCTCTCACAGGAGGCCATGAGCCAGTGCCAGCGCCAGATGGCAGAGGCGCTCAACGCGATAGCCCAGTCTCTGCAGGCCATTGCCCAGTCTCAGCAGGCCATGGCCCAGTCTCTGCAGGCCATCGCTGAGGGCTGGCAGCTCGCCATCCCAGTCGCCCGGGGCACAGCCTGGCCCACCTAGGCCAGGACGCCCCAGGAAACGGCTGCCAAAGGGATCCAGTGTCAGAGGGCAGGAATCACAGGAGTCCACCTCCAGTTCTGCTGTACCGTCTGGGGAACCACGTAGACGTAGTCAAAGGGCCCGTAAGGCCAAACAATTAGACACTGAGTAAGTTGGCACGGGTGCAGGGCACAGATGAGTTTTAGGGGCTAGGGCACGTGCATGAACTCCTTTGGTTATTAAAGTCAATGTTACACCAACAGAAGCTGCCTTTGTGCTCTGTCCAAAGCGTGCGGGGGTGTCATGTACGTTGAGCGCAAGTGTGTGTGTGAGGGGTGGTCTTACCTCAGCCCCAGGTGAGTCTGCCCCATTCCCCCTGGGCCGCCATAAACATCCCCCCGGGCAGAGGACGGGACCGTGCGCTGCAGTGTCACAGCCGCATGCAGGGATGGTCCGGGTGGACGGTGGTACTGTGGCCATGGGTCAGACATAGTCCAACGATGTGGAGCCAGGATTTCACCGCAGGGCGGGTTGTCATCATCTTCCATGGCCTGCAATAGACACGCGTCCACCCGCAACTGTGTGAGCCCGGCCCGTTGTGCCGCAGGTGGATCGGCAATGGGGGGGGGGGGGGTGTGCATGCGGGTGGGGTGGGTGGGGTTGGGGAGGGGGGTGAGGGTGCTGGGTGGGTGGATGGGTGGGGGGTGTGGGTGGTCGGCTGTTGCCATGGTGTGCGGTCTGTGGCCATACTACCCGATTCCCACGCCCATCTAGTCAGTGAAGCGGGCGGCTATCAGTCTATCCCGTGCCCGCTGGGCCAGCCGGTAACGGTGGACAGCCACCCGCCTGTGTCTACCCCGTCTGCCCTGACCATTACCCCCATCCCCCTCATCTGGGGAGGACTGCGCCTCCTCCTGCTGCTCCTCCACTCCGCCCTCCTCTGCCTGCGGCACATAGCCCCTCTGCTGGGCTATGTTGTGTAGGACGCAGCACACCACAATGATGCGGCCGACCCTATCTGACCGATACTGGAGGGCGCCCCCAGAGAGGTCCAGGCACCTGAAACGCATCTTCAGCACGCCAAAGCACCTCTCTATCACTCCCCTTGTCGCTACATGGGCATCATTGTAGCGGTTCTCCGCCTCATTGCGTGGCCTCCGTATAGGCGTCATCGCAATGGGTAGCCCCTGTCGCCCAGCAACCAGCCCCTCAGCCGGGGATGGCGTCCCTCGTACATGCTGGGGATGGATGACCGCGACAACACATATGAGTCGTGTACACTGCCTGGGTAACGGGCGCAGACGTGCAGGATCATCATGCGGTGGTCGCAGACCACCTGTATGTTCATCGAATAGGTCCCCTTCCTATTGGTGAACACGGCCCTGTTATCTGCAGGTGGCCGCACGGCGACGTGCATCCCATCAATCGCGCCCTGGACCATGGGGAACCCGGCCACGGCAGAGAAGCCCACGGCCCGGGCATCTTGGCTGGCCCGGTCCACAGGGAAGCGGATGTAGTGGTGCGCCATGGCATATAGGGCATCTGTCACTGCCCGGATGCACCGATGCACCGGTGTCTGCGATATGCCGGACAGGTCCCCACTCGGTGCCTGGAATGACCCCTTTGCGTAAAAGTTCAGGGCCACCGTAACCTTGACGGACACGGGGAGAGGGTGTCCCTCGCCAGTGCCACGCGGTGACAGGTGTGCCAGCAGGTGGCAGATGTGTGCCACGGTTTCCCGCCTCATCCGGAGTCTCCTCCTGAATTCCCGGTCCGTGAGGTCCTGGTATGACTGCCAGGGCCGGTACACACGGGGCGCCCTCGGGTGCCTCCGTTGCCGTGGGGCCGCGACGTCCTCCTCCCCCTCCTCGTCCTGTCAGTCAGGTGTCCCTGCAGCCTGGGCGGATGCCGCATGTCCCTCTGCGGCAGCCTGCGCCGCCTCTCTGGCATGCTCCTCCTCCTCCTCCTCATCCAGGGCAACATAGACATGAGCGGCACGGACCCCAACCTCCTCCCCGGCACGGACCACCCATCCCCCTCCCCGGCACGGACCCCCCCAACCTCCTCCCTGGCACGGACCCTCCCCCCAACCTCCTCCCCGGCACGGACCCCAACCTCCTCCCCGGCACGGACCACCCACCCCCCTCCCCGGCACGGACCCCCCCCAACCTCCTCCCCGGCATGGATCCCAACCTCCTCCCCGGCACGGACCCCCCCCAACCTCCTCCCCGGCACGGACCCCCCCCCAACCTCCTCCCCGGCATGGACCCCCCATCCCCCTCCCCGGCACGGACCCCTCCCACCTCCTCCCCGGCACGGACCCCCCCCCATCCCCCTCCCCGGCACGGACCCCCCCAACTTCCTCCCCGGCACGGACCCCCCCAACCTCCTCCCCGGCACGGACCCCCCCCAACCTCCTCCCCGGCACGGACACCCCATCCCCCTCCCCGGCACGAACCCCCCCCCCCCAACCTCCTCCCCGGCACGGACCCCAACCTCCTCCCCGGCACGGACCCCAACCTCCTCCCCGGCACGGACCCCCCCATCCCCCTCCCCGGCACGGACCCCCCTCCCGGCACTCCCCCGGAGCCCAGCCCACTCTAACCACCCCCCCCGCCGCACACACACACAACCCGAGACACACCTCTCCTCACACATTCAGACTGCGGCCACGCCATCGCCTGCCCAGAGCCAACCCCCCAGGCCGTCACTCACCTCCACGCTGGTCGGCGTGAACCTGGAGCACAGGGTCACGCCGATGAAAAGGAGGTTTAATTTACGTCGACGTGAACGGTCATCACGTCGACGGGACTTCGGCCCATCCGGAAGGGAGAATATCGGCAGGCCGAAAATCGACTGCCTTGCGCAGACCCGTGCCATTCTCCGACGGCAGCGGCGACATTAACGCCCCACCGACTTTTCTCCCTTCGGAGACTTCGGCAACCGGCGGGGGCGGGATTCACGGCGGCCAACGGCCATTCTCCGACCCGCTGGGGGGTCGGAGAATGACGCCCCTGGTGTCTCTTTTTACTTTATACTGTAACCCAAACATCGCTATCTACCATTCCAAAGATCACGGACCCCAGCCCCCAAGTTATGATACAAGAATGCTCCCAAATTATGCAATGACTCCCTGACCCAGTGCGCATGCAATTCCAACCGCACTTACCCGGAGTCACATCACAATTGAAACTAATAAATATTTCTCCGAGAAACATCCAAAGTCTTTGACCCTTAGCTATACAATAACTAGCCACCTGGTTTGTAAATTTAAACACAATTAAGTTTATTAATAACAATAACTACAATTAAATATGCAGCAAATACAACAGGTTAACTTTTATCTAATTCCTAACCCCACTACTTAAACTCACCCCTCCCTCTGCACAAACACAAGACAGACAAACACAGAGGGGGAAGACCGGGGGAGGGGGGTGAAATGATAAGTAAAATAGATCAAAGTCCTTGTTTCAGGTGGTTGTCTTAAAGTACACGTTCCTTCAATTTAAGCTTTTAGTTTGAGGTTTTCACTGTAGATTCATGCAGTTTCTGTATACAGCTACATAGTTTCTCTGGAGAAAACAGGAGGGGGAGGGAGAGCAGCTTCTTTCTTCTGAGCTTCCAAGGATCCAACTGTCCTTCCCCTGGCTCTCTCAGACAGGAGTCAATCATTGCCTGTTACCTGGCAAGGTAGGATTGAGGGCAGCACGGTAGCACAAGTGGATAGCACTGTGGCTTCACAGCGCCAGGGTCCCAGGTTTGATTCCCCGCTGGGTCACTGTCAGTGCGGAGTCTGCACGTTCTCCCCGTGTCTGCGTGAGTTTCCTCCGGGTGCTCCGGTTTCCTCCCACAGTCCAAAGACGTGCAGGTTAGGTGGATAGGCTATACTAAATTGTCCTTAGTGTCCAAAAAGGTGAGGAGGCGTTATTGGGTTATGGGGATAGGGTGGAAGTGAGGCCTTAAGTGCAGCATCGATGGGCCGAGTGGGCCTCCTTCTGCACTGTATGTTCTATGTAGAATATGGCCTTTGGGCCAATTCCTTGGCTACGAGCCAACCAATCAAACCGAGTCTCACTGCTCACTTGGGTGCTGTAAAGGCTGAATTCTCCTATCCAAAAGCTAGCACTGTGTTTTCTTTTGTAACTTCTGAATTCCATACTTCCCCGCTTGGCTTAAAGATATACGTCCATTAACCATCAATGGATCAAAATGATAACAGCAAAAATAAAGGACAGAGAAATAAGGAAATTACCAGGAAGGGCGCTTGCAGTGCAACTGCCTCCATATCATACATTTGTGTGCCCACTACCCAGGGAGTGTGCATAGCATCTACATCCTGGGGAACTTGGAGATCCCCAGCATCTTCAAGAACCATCTCAGGATGACTGGATGGCTCTTGGGGGACAAGGGATATCCACTGAGGCCCTGGCTGATACCTCCGGTGCAGAGGCCTGAGACCAATGCGGAGACACATTATAATGATGTCCATGTTGGCATCTATAGCAGGCGGCATGTGTGGGCACCATACCTAGATATGAAGGGGTTGTGCTGGTGGGTGGCAGGGAGTTCTGAGGAACAAACATGAAGATCAGATGTAGGGAGGGTGCGGGGTGCCAGCCAGTGATTTGTAGGGGATGGGTTTGGGAATTTGAGGGGTGCCAGGCGGAACTGATGCTAGGAAAGAGGTGGTAACTTACCATTGCAGCTCAGTAGAGGTCATTGGCCTTCTTCTGATATTGGACAGTGGTCCTCCTGGTCATGCTTCCCGAATTGACAGCTGCTGCCACTGCCTCCCAGGTGGCATTGCTGACCCTGCTGCTGGTCCTCCGGCTCCCTCGGCGGAGCAGGATGATCCACCTCTCATCCACAGTGTCGAGAAGCCTGGCCAGATTAGCATTGCCAAAGCGAGGAGCAGGTCGGTGGGCTGCCATGCTTGTATGTTGACCGGGAGCAAGTGGTGTGGGAGCGTTTAAAAGCAGCTCCCCCTTGTTAGCGGCGAGCTGCTGAGGCGTGCATCTGGCGACTCAGATGGCGAGACAGCCAATAATGGCACAAAGCTCTTGGGGGCTCATTTTCGGAATTAAGTACTGTTGAATATGGGCCACAATCTCACCAATGTGGCCATTGCGAAATACCCCACCAAATGGGCCCAAAATGACATTTAGAAATGTTTCCTTTGAATTATGTCCATGGTAGTTTAATATGTGAACATGTGTGTCTGTGCATTTGTGCGTGCATGTGTGCATGCGTGCTTATGGGCATGTGTGTGTGCATGTGAGTGTTTATGTGTGTGCTGTGTTTGTGTTTATGTGTCTCATCACAAGGTCATACCCAATGATTTTGTCACAGTCCAGAGAAAGCCAATGAAGAATTTTAAGGAACTCCATTACCACCAACCATTGGAAATCACACATAGGATAAAGCTGGAGAGCCAAGCCAGATGTCAAGCAGATATTGGCATTTAAATGCGTATTATCTGGATTACCATATGATAGGTTTTGCAAGCGTAATTGAATGTGTTCAGACAACTGCCAATATAATAAATTAAACTGTTGCAAATTAAGAAAAAAAAACAATTTGAAACCGATGGACTGATATAAAGGTCAGGCATGTGGCAAGGTAGTTTATCAAAATTAAATTTGATGTTAGGTTTGAAAATAATCAGATCGTTTAACTATCTGAAAAAGTCTGGAGGATTTCCAGATTGAATAAAATTTGCCTTCGAGTTTGACTAATGTTTCAAATGCAAAGTTTTGTAAGATTGTTCTATTTTGGGACTGTGTCTTTAATTTCAGACAAAATAAAATAAGTCATGTGATCTGTTTTGAAATCTGCCGAACAACAGGTCTGGGCGATGTGACTGTCAAAGATTAAAGGAAGGCCTCTGGTTTATTTTGCTGGAAAGTAGGTGGTAAGCTAAGTAGGTTAGAGACATTGGCAGAATCACTTCCGACTGGGTCCGGGGAAGTTGACTGACATCTTAGGAGGAGGTTCCATAAACATCCCCATTCTCAATGATGAGCGAGCCAAGCACATCAGTGCAAAAGACAAGGCTGAAGAACCTGCAACAATCTTCAGCCCGAAGTGCTGAGTGGATGATCCATCTCAGCTTCCTCCAGTGGTCCCCTGCATCACAGATGTCAGTCTTCAGCCATGAATCTTCGACTCACACCGTATGATATCAAGAAATGGCTGAAGGTGCTGGATACTGCGATGGGCCCTGACAATATTCCGACAATAGTACTGCAGGTTTATGCTCTGGAACTTTCTGTGCCTCTAGCCAAACTGTTGCAGTCGAGCGAAAACACCGGCATCTAACTGGTAATGTGAAAAAGTGCTGAGATATGTCCTGTACAGAGAAACAAGGACAAAACGCAGCCCCAGCCAATTCCCGATCATCAGTAACGTGATGGAAGGTGTCAATGAAAGTGCTATGACGTCACTGGCATTTGGGGCTGAATTTTCCAGCCCTTGCCACCAGCAAGATCCTCTGGTCCCATCGATGGTGACACCCTGCTTCAGGTTCCCCAGTGGCGTGACCGGCCAACAAGGCAAAATGCCGTTGGCATCAGCGGGACCAGATGATCCCGCCACCGGTCAATGGTGAGCTGCTTCTGCCGCCGTAAAACATGCCGCGGGGAGGATAGAAAACCCTTCCCTCAGTTTT